>NW_005187570.1:922479-942668 GCF_000239375.1 Pundamilia nyererei
AGCGACCCCCCGGCCCCTCCAGCAGGAACAGAAGATGGCTGAAGCGGTTCCCCTGACCCTCCAGCGAAGACAGATGGCTGAAGCAGTTCCTCGGACCCCCTTGCAGGAACAGACGGCTGGAGCGACCCCCTGGACCCTCCAGCAGGAACAGAAGACGGCTGGAGCGACCCCCCGGACCCTCCAGCAGGAACAGAAGACGGCTGGAGCGACCCCTCGGGACTTTCAGCAGGAACAGAAATGGTTCCTCTGACTCTCCAGACAGATGGCTGGAGCGGTTCCTCGGACCCTCGAGCAGGAACAGAAGATGAATGAAGAGGTTCCTCGGACCCTTCAGCAGGATTAACAGGTACGGAGCCACAAATCCTCCAGCCTTTCAGTCTGTGGCACTAAGGCTGTGGAACAGTCGACCACCACAACTACTTTTGGTTAACTCTGTGGATTCTTTAAAAAGCAGTTTAAAACTTTTGTTTAAACAGAAGTTCTGTTGATCAACGCCTTTTTCAATTTTACATTTTTATTTATATGCAACCTTTTGTATTGACTGTATTGTTGATTTTGTTACCAAACGTTCTGTTTATTTTAACCTTTGTGTACAGCGCTTTGTGACTGCCTGTCTATGAAAAGTGCTTAATAAATAAACTTTACTTTTATTTTATTTCTCCTATTACCTGTGTGTGCTGCTCGGCTTGGGCCTGCAGCGTCTCCAGTTACTGCTGTGGTGCTGTCTCTTGCTGTTGGTGCATGTTGGCGGGCTCCCTTGCATCTTGTGTGATAGGCACAGTTGGGTGCCAATGTAACACCACGGTCATGGGAAACCCACCATCCAGCTTCAGACTCTCAGTTTCAACTGAACAGGTCGTGTTTATTCTCACAATTACTGTTTTACACGTGTGCTTCACTTGCAGCTTTTCCTCCAGCGTTCTTCCACTGCTGCTGTCCTTACTCTCTGAACATGACCGGTCTCAGCATTTTACTGAGTTAAAATAGTGGCTGGCACACTGTGGCTGTGCGCCTAGAACTGCTGCTGAACCCTCTGCTGTACCCCTTCCCTGCAGCTGCACTACACCAAGATACATGAAACCTCTGACATTTTTAAACTTTTTTTTCTCCAAGAGTTACAAGACTGTCACATAGAATCAGTTCTTCATCTGCGTTAAATGCTATTGTCTTGCTCTTATCATAGACTGGCTGCATACCAGATGATGTGAAAGTGTCGCCATACAACAGGAGAATGCTATAAAGTTCCTCTGCTAAGTTCGCAAATATGGACGGGTCATAGCTCAGTGATTTGATTCTGACCTGATGTTGGTACTTTGTCACATAGTTGTCATTGTGATACTTCACTTGGAATGCAGTACTCCAGTGTGAAGCTAGTCTCAAAGAATATTTTCAGTATTTCACTGTTGCCTACTCTCACCACAAACTTGGACTTTAGGGTACCTTGTTTATATCCTACTAAAGTTTCAAATAAGCTAAATTCAAAGATTGAAATGCAAACGGACGCGTGCTGCAGCACTTTTCTTTTTGTGTTTTTTATGCTTTTTCATTGCTAGTTCCTGCAATGCACTGATCACTTTCAGTAGTCAGGAACTGATAGACACTGACCTCAGCCTGAAGCTAGACTTTATTTGGATTGGACCCACAGTATCCATCAGGATTGCAAGACCACCAGGAGCTCCATCGGTTATTGTCAGGAACAGCAAGAGATGGCAGGAGAGGAATAAAAAGCTGGGATGCAGAGCTGGCTATCGTGTCCAACTGCAAAAGCAGCAACACAAACCCCTGCTTCCATTCATCTTCCTAACTAACGACAGATCCCACACAAACAAAATGGAAGAGCTACAATCAAAGATTTACTACAACCATTTTGTCCGGGCGTGTTATCTACTGATTATAACTGAATCTTGGCTCCATCTACAAATATCTGATGTTTCACCGCCAGGACTGCAACAAAGACTCTGGTAAGGGATCACCTAAAACTTATCATTAGTAAACAGCAGAGAGACCAGCTTGAGGGCATCCCTATCGTTGCTGGGGATTTTAATAAGCCATGTTTGAAATCAGTAAACTCGAAATTCCACCATCATGTTAAGCGTCCTACCAGGGGCACAGGATACTGGAGCGTGTGTACAGTAACATCAAGTAAACCTGCAAAGCGACACCCCTACCCCACCTGGGACAATCTGACCACCTCTCTCTCCACCGGATTATAAGGCACATTAAACGAAACAAAACAGTCAGATTAGTCAAACTTTACTCAGCTCATTCTTCTTGCTTCCTCCACTTCCATACCATCGATTCCTAATGTCGTTGCAGTATATTAATGACTAACCTCGTATTGTGGATGGATTTTCTCAGTTGTTCTCCTGACTGAAGTTTGGTCCATTTACAGCATCCTGCCATGCGATTGCATTTGTCTCTAACCATCGGGAACCCTCACGTTAACTTTTATCGAGTGGAAAAAAGTTAGCGTTCATCCTCCAGCTTCACTGTGTATATGCTATGCTAACATAGCTGTGTATATCATTATATACCAGCTAGCCCAACTTCATTAACCCTACAAACATCACTGCTGTTTAGTTTTCTGTCTTCATTTCTTCTTCATCTTCTGTTCCTGCTGGAGGGTCCTTCATTTAAGTGATAGCAGAAATTTTCAGAAATCTCTCAGTCAGAACATGGTATATCATGTTTAGGTGGAAACTAGCGAGCTAACTTCCTGCTAACTCTGTTAAGTATAATAAATTCTGTTTTCATGGATGCCTGGATGTTAAACTTAATTGTTACACCTGGTAAAGCAGCATAGCTGATCATTTTGTTAAAGATGAAAGAATTTAGACAGTTTTTTAACTCTCAGTGATGCTGCAGTGTTTGTTTGACTTTGGGACCTGAAGCAGAGTTTGGACCCAGATTACTCTGCTAGGCTCCTGACTACGGTAGCCGTAATGCTGCGACAATCCATCAAGCGGTGCGGCTTCGTAGCTTACCAAAGTCGTACTAAAACATTTTTGCCAGATTTTTGAGCGCCGTGTACCTCATAAAATCAGTTCGAGGTCAGTAAGCACAACCAGAATTCATACATAAGGCGCACTGGATTATAAGGCGCATTGTTGATTTTTGAGAAAATTAAAGGATTTTAAGTGCGCCTTATAGTGCGGAAAATATGGTATTGCAAAATATATAAATCAGACGAGTCGATCCCACACCGATCCCGGCATTTTCCTAGACATGAGTAGGTTGTATATTTTATGTAGTTCTAAAAATCTGTTAATCCAGGTGGAGACTATAGGAGATGCATACATGGTGGTGAGCGGCCTACCTGAAAGGAACGGAGACAGACATGTGGATGAAATTGCCAAGATGGCTCTGGATCTGGTAGCAGCCGTCAGACAGGTCTCCATTCCTCACATGCCCAATGAGAGGCTTCAGCTCAGAGCTGGCATCCACACAGGTCAGAGGAATTTATTAAGATACAGCAGATGTTTTCTGTGTTATAGAAAATTTGAATCTGCGTGGGGATTGATAAAAATGTGAATCACTACAGTGACCTTGGTCAGGTGCTTTGTGGTAAGTACCATCTAGTAAAGGAACCATATCAGATTACGATTCCTGGATATTCAAGGTCAAGGTCAAGTTTATATATATATAGCACATTTCAAACAGCCGATGCTGCACAAAGTGCTTAACAATATAAAAATGGCATTAAAAAGCAACAATCCTCAACAATTCACAATCCTCAGAGGACGATTCTGTTGAAAATCTTAAACATAGAAATGTTGGCATCCTCACGGAGCTTTAACTGTGTACCATCAGAACAAAGCCACAAAATTTATTGGAGATGATAGACATCAGGTAAACTCAATAACACTTAGTAGCTCTTAGATGCAAAGCCTATATCCAGGTGTTTGAGTGCTTTTTAGTTTGCATACAGTATACACTTACTCTTCAAACAATTTCAAGTTGTCCACATTGTTTGTGGATTTACACAGTTTTTATAGCTCCTTAAGCATTATTCAGCATTAATTCAATCTTGTAAAAACCTGCGTCATGGGATAAGCAATGACACCTCATTCACTTTGTTTTAGTCTGCGCACGAGCATATAGAGCCGTCTTTGTGCAGCTCTCTTATTACACTCATCTCCAGCATTACAGCCAGTTCCTTCTGAACTACTTGTCTTTTATGTACAGATAATCTGTAGGACCATGAACACAGTGTTATACCTGGGTGAGTTTCAAAGTGGTGAGTGTGGTGTGAATGGGCAAGTGAGAGAATGCATCTGGAAAACGCTGTTGTCTGAACCAGCGTGAGATGGTTATCACAACGGTCTTTCACCAGGTTCCCCAGAGATACAGTTTCTGTCTCTCTCCATGCTTTAAGGGGGTGGGGGTGCTATATGTGTTTTGCTCCACCCCTGTCCGAATGCACCACTTTATAGTCAACATCCCTCACTCACTGCATGACCACAAAAGGTCCCTGCCACTTGGCAAATAACTTTCATTTGGATAAGGAGAGTAATACAAGTACTTTATCATCCAGTGTAAATTCTCTGATTTTAGCCCATCCACAGAACACACACCATCCGCCTAGAAGATCCACCCGGCAGAAGTGTCGTGGCGTTTGCATGAGTTCCCGTGAGTTGGGCAATGCATGTAGCCATAGGTTGGTTAGTGTGTGCCGTCGCTCAGGCATATCGCTCATGCTTTCTTTTAGCCACTTTAATGTCACTCTGACTGCTGCTTGCAGCTTTTCTCCTGTCTCCACACGCCCCTCACTCCCAGTGTCCTATTGTGTAAAATAGGAAAGGCACAATTAGGTGATGGCTGGCACCCTGGCACCACCCCTCCCAGCTTAGCCACAAACCACACCCCACCACCACACATTTTACAAAAATTACAGTTGATATGTCGTTGCTTTTTTCCCCAATCTTCTTCCATTGATGAATATTCTGAATGTTTAGTGCTAAAGGTTTTTTTTTAGAAGATTGTAAAGTGTTGCTTCTTTTTCTCCTGCGATGCAGGTCCATGTGTGGCAGGAATAGTGGGCTACAAGATGCCAAGATACTGTCTATTTGGAGATACCGTCAACACAGCCTCTAGAATGGAATCAACCAGCCTGCGTATGTGCAGCTAGTCCCAGTATACACTAGCACACACAATATAGCACAATATAGTGGACATGAAATGAAACTAAATAGACTGTATGTGTTGTATTGGAATTTGGTACCAAAAACAGCTTTCTTGGATCTTTCTTGCACAAATATACAAATACAAATCTAGAAAAGCTTAAATCTTTACATGATGTCTGTTGATTTTAATTTTTCTTTATGCCAGCTCAGAAAATCCACATCAGTTCAGAAGCATACCTGGCTCTGATCAAAGACAATGCTTATGAGCTGCAGCTTCGTGGAGAGATTGAGATTAAGGTAAAATAATTTCCAGCTATGCCATAATATGTTATCATTAATATTATTTTATTTATTTTAAGAACGTTCCCAAATTTAAATTAAAAGACAAAAAAGTGAAATTTGGTGGAAATTTTATGTTTGTTAAAGAGTCTTTAGTCCAAGTTTTTATAAAACATTTTCTTACTTCATGTTCAACACAAGTCTACTTTAAGAGATTTCTTAAAATTTCCACATATACACAAACAATATGCAGTGCTTAGTTTTCATTTTGGTTTTTTTGGTGAACAGTACCTTGTCATTGCTCCTTTTTCACGCGTGGTCTTCTCCTGCCAGGGTAAGGGCAAAATGTATACATACTGGCTGATTGGCCACAAGAACTACAGCGTGCAGAATGACAGTCTGGTTTGCCACTGGAATCCCAACATGGCCAGAAAGAAGAAAATGTTAGCAGGGAGCCAGGTATCTGTGAGCAATGTGAGTTAAAGTGCTTTAATATTCTGAATATGTTCCTTTAGAGAAGCATCCGTGCATGTCCTCCAGCTTTTGTCCTACATAGTTTAACACTGAGCCTTAAATGTTTGTTCTGCTGTGAATAGCACTGTAGTCATTCATTTGTTGTATAAAAACAGGTTCATACTAATATTTCCCCATTATTTCTGTATTACATCTTCCCTGACCAACT
This sequence comes from Pundamilia nyererei, assembly GCF_000239375.1. NCBI lineage: Eukaryota > Metazoa > Chordata > Actinopteri > Cichliformes > Cichlidae > Pundamilia > Pundamilia nyererei. Next base: position 928,564 of record NW_005187570.1, read on the forward strand.
GTAGGTGTCTATAAATTTACATTTTCATCAATGTATTACAATTTTGTTTTGATATTTTTATGTTTGTGTTCTGTATGTATATGTTTTACTGCAATTGTGTCACGTGGGTATTACACCAATTAACCCACAGTGTAACCACCAAGCTAATGAAAACTGGTTCTCAAAAGCATGTTACAATCTCGTTCCAGATGTTAGCATTATTTTCTCATTGACTTATGCTAAATATACCATTAATATACAGTGCTTTTCTACTCTGAGCACTCAACGTGCTTTACACAACTTGCCTCATTCACCCATTCACACCCATTTGCTTAAGCACTTTTTCTAAGCTCTTTCCTATTCCAATGCAACACATCTTCCAGTGTGTGTCAGTGTTTTCCATCCATCCAACCATCCATCTTCTTCTTATCCAATTCAGGTTCACAGTTAGGCTGGAGCCTATCCCAGCTATTATAGATCAAGAAGAGGGGTACACCCACCTCTGATGAAGTTTCACAAGTGTCAGCTTTGCTTTTATACATAGATATAAAAATATGGATATGTACTCATAAAAAATCATAATTATAATATTTCTGAGTAAAAAACTGAATTGAATCAAATCAAATCAGAGTCGCATCAGCAGAAGAAGGGGGTGGAAACAGAAGGGGATGCGGATCCGGTTCAGCAGCTGCAGTAACTATAGCCAAGCTTGAGACATGCTCCGGAACCTCCTCTTCGGGGCTGAAATTGCCCGGCTCCCAACCTCCAGCTGCAGGAGCTCCCTTAGAGACCCTGGCCGTGCTGCTAGGTGATCGTTGGCCAGGGTCACCGCCAGATCCAAGGGCTGGTGGCAGCAGACCCACTCTGCCATTCCCGCTGGGAGCCCCTCCATGAATTGTTCCAGGACCACCATATTCACTAACTGGGCCTCCTCTTTTGTGGGAGGTACCTTTGTCTGGCTCTCGGACTGGTTCTACGTGTTTTTTATGGGTGGCCACTGGCTGCTCCCAGTGCATAATCGCAAGCTCCACCACCATTTGTGCTAGTGCCTCCACCAGTTGTGCAGGTCACATATCCGTCATCACGCAGATTCGCTTTGGGCACAGCTGGAGCACTAAGGACATCACACACAGCCAGAGGGTCACGGTGAAGTACGGTTTCTTTTATTACTGTTTTGCACACAAACACTTTGGCACATGCAGGCCGGCAGTATCCGGCTTCCCAACTCATCTCTGGTGCTACTTCCTGCTCACTGCTTACCTCCTCTCTTCAGGTCCTGGCACCTGCTGAAATAGGAGAGGTAGATCATGGCTCAAGAGTTGGGAGTTCGCCTTGTAATTGGAAGGTTGCCAGTTCGAGCCCCGGCTTGGACAGTCTCAGTCGTTGTGTCCTTGGGCAAGACGCTTCACCTGTTGCCTACTGGTGGTGGTCGGGGTAGGAAGCCTCGCCTCTGTCAGTGCGCCCCAGGGTGGCTACAATGTAGCTTGCCACCAGTGTGTGAATGGGTGGATGACTGGATGTATAAAGTGCTTTGGGGTCCTTAGGGACTAGTAAAGCGCTATACAAATACAGGCCATTTACACAATTACTGCCCGGTGTGATGACGGCCTTCCCTGGGCCTGCCTCTTTAGCCCATGTTTAACATCAGAATAGAATCTTAATCTAAAGACCTCATACTGTTGCATCACACCAATAGAACAGAACCCTTTCTACTTTTCAGATTAGGCTTCAGACTTTCCTTGTTGATATAGCCAGGGCTGAATCCTCTCTTAGCTCAATACACTGACTGTTTCTTTTTTGCTCACCCTTTTTCACTCATTGTGCCCCACTCTTCATCTCCCCCATTCTTAATTGTTATTCATCTCTGGCTCTCCATATTAACCAACTCGGCTCCCTCCCCTCACACTCTGAGCCTGGTTCTGCTGGACGTTTCTTCCTGTTAAAAGGGAGTTTTTCCTTTCCACTGTCACCAAAGCGCTTGCTCATAGGGGATCATATGATTCTTGGCGTTTTCTCTGTTTTCTCTGTGTTATTGTAGAGTCTTGACCTTACAATATGAAGCGCCTTGAGGCAACTGTTGTTGTAATTTGGCACTGCATCAATACATTTTAATTGAATTGTATTGAATAGCTAAAAAGCTTCAAAAAACGCATTGAACTGAATACATTTATGAGAGCAAAAACATTTAACATAATTTTATTTACTGACACTTATATGACACAGATAGTGTAGCTCTATCATCTAATAGCAAGTACATGATTCACCTCATAGTCAGTATTGCTGCCAGTAGCAGTCTGGTGCAATGAATTAATATATCCCCACAGCACCATAATCACAAACATACTTTTAATGTTATTTTTTGTTGTCTACATTGCATTTTGTACGCATTATAAATTGATCAGAAAATTTCCCAACCTTGTTTTTCACAAATCGTTGGTTTTAATGTGGAAAAAGAGTGTTACAGGCAGATTACAGAAAACAGTGCTAATGTTTAGTATATACTGGGACTAATGGGAACATAAAATATGAGAGTGGGACAGTTATATGATTGGTCATATGGTATTCTTGTAACCCTCTTCCGGTGTTATGTTAATAAAAACAACTAAACTAAAACCGACTATGATGAATAACAATCATATCGAATTGTGTAAAAAGCTATGTATCTTTTCTAATATGAATGTACCTTCCATGTGTACTTATGCCAGTCATCAGTGACAGTGCAGAGTCTGACCGAGAAGGCTACCACTCCAGTGTCTCTTCTCATGAACCAAACTTCGCCACAGCCACCGAAAGACAAACCTGGCAAGAGAATGGCAGCTCAGATGGAGACCTACAGCAGCAGCTGCAGTACCCTTGGCTCCATGATTGGAGGACTGCAGGGAGGAGATAAGAGTCCTCAACCCAGCCAGCATAGCAGTGGACTCAAACCTGATCTGGTTCCTGTCTCCAACCAGCATGTGTAGCCAATAACTGCCAGCATAAATTAACCTAAGAGAATCTGAGAAATTAGTTTGTTGCAGGTAGCGCTTTAACAGCTGAAAGACATAGTTAGTTGTCACCTGACATAAAAAAAATTTCAACTCATACTAATTTCCTTCCTGAACTTTTGAGTTGGAAAGTCTCACTCATACCAAGTATTACAAAGAAAGTTCGACATTCTGTCATCAGACACACGCCAACAGTGTCAATCAGGCCAAGCAGACACACAAAGGTGGTTATCTATGGAGAGAATTTTGGCTCAAAAGGGTTATAAATGCATACATTATCATCCACAGCATCAGCTTATTTAAACTATATATATCAACCTTCACAGGGTACTGTGTAGTGTCTGTAATTGGTAAATCTATGTTTTCCAGTAGAGTTCTGTTTAGAAGAAGGCCAGATGACAGCAAGATCTTGAACGCAGCTTACATTTGTGAGTCTGTGTGAAGCTGGCAGCATGAAATTCGTCCCCACGTGGGCATGTGACCTGTGCAATTTGTGCACTCGTATTTAAGGTTGTAAGTGAGAAGGATGTTACATGCACGGTAGTTTAGACATCTAGATGCACGGAAAGCTTTTTGAAAGTGAAAATCATGTGAAGTTGAACTTCATAAATTATGTGTAAATGATCCATAGTTATTCATGTTTAGGTGCATGCATTTGCAAAATAGTTTACATGTGGTTAAATTGCTTTGTATTTGTGTGTGGATTGAACATTTTTGTAAATCTTTATTAACATACCATACACATTTTTAATCCTTTTGAGTCCAATTTCTTTCCAAAGTTATTTAGGCTTGATATTGAAAATGGCCCCAGAACCAGGCTCCTGGCAAGGGACTGGACTCAGTCTCAAGTGTCCCTTAGAGGCAGTGGGCAAGAGTGGGTATTCCTGCTTTCTCCGAGTAGACAAAAGGTTTGTTTTCTTGTGCTGAATAATAGTTCAGAGTACTCAACTTTCTTGGAGTTGCTGGGTGGGGTTCTGGATGATGCCACACTTCGTATCGACAGACTTCAATGACAATGACAGCTAGATCTGGAGGGGCGTGATCAGGTGGAACAGCCAGCCTGATCTGGACAAGAGAAATGTGCTGCCATTGGACTTTTGTTGGGTGGTGGGAGTTAAAGAGTAGGCGCTTGTCTTGTGTGTGGGTTTCTGGTAAACTTCAATGTTGAGGCTTTCATCCTCTTCAATGAGCACAACACTGTCCAGGAATGGTAACCCATTATCCTTGGTATCCTCCTCCCTAAACTTTGTTTTTAACCACTGAGTTGATGTGATCCGTGAAGGTTTCTACTTCTTAGGTTTTGATTTTGACTTAATATGAAGAAGAACTTGTTCTTTGTGTTGTGTTGTGTGGGCCTCTGTGTTTGTAGGTTTATGTCCTTGTGTTCTGTGAACAACTTTGTCTAATACATTCCAGACCATTATTGTTTGTACAGCTTATTAAAAACAATGGATGTTTCATTAATGTGGTAGGTCTTAGATAGAATTAATGTCATTTTACAGTGCTGTACAAAGGTCTTGAGCCACCCTTTTTCTCGTTTTTTTGAAAATTGGGAATAGGTGCAGCGACGTGCAAACAGACATGGAAATATAGTACAAAACACAAAAAAAAGAGTCTGTGCAAATCTAACAAGCTCTAAAGTCAAAACTTGATATGGTCCTGGGCTTTGGTCCAATTTTGAGGGGTTTTTGTTACTGAAGTCTTGTTATTTGATGTTCTGTTTGTTTGTTTGTTTTAGATTTTTAAACTCCTTTATATCGTGACTCCTCTTTTTTAGTTCTTGCTTATTTACATTTGTATTCTGGTTGGTTTATTTTAGTGTAGTTATTTTTAGCTTTCTCTGTGGATAAGGTGCTTGACACTGTGTTGATTTTCTGAAGCCCCAACATTTAGAAACACTCCCCTGGAGTCTCCCCTGGCACTGCCCCTAAACCCACAGCCCCATCCTTCTCCTGCAGCTGAGCCACAGACCACACCACGTCACACACATTTAGTCTTTTTTATTTAAATTGGGGATATTGCTTTACAACATTTCTAGTGAACTATGTAATGGGATCTCCTGAAGCAGTGCCCCTGCACTCCATTCCTGCAAAGAGTGTGACGAAGGTGCTCTTTCATGTAATTACCCAAGTCGGCATCCCAAAAAAGATACTGTCTGACCAGGGCATTCATGTCTCCCACACTAAAAGAACAGTATGAATTACTGGGCATTAAAGATGTTTGCATCAGCATCTATCACCCTCGGATTGACAGGCTGGTCGAGCAGCTGAATAAGATTTCAAAGTCCATGATTCAGAAGTTCATTTACGAGGATGAGCACAACTGGGATTGCTGGTTAGACCCTCGGTTGTTTGCATTTGGGTAGGTTCCCCCTTGATCTACTGTTTGGCAGGAAGACACAGGGTGTGTTGACCCTAATTATTAAAAACTGGGAGGAAGGCCCAAGCCCAGCTAAGAGCAAAATTCAATAGGTCCTGGACGGGAGAGCAAAACTACACACATTGTTATCACAAGAGAATTTGCAACACATGGACAACAGAGGGTCTAGGATCAGGCAATACTGCTCAAAGGTACTTTCCAAGTGGCAAGGACCTTTCGTAGTGACACAATGAATGGGTGACACTGACTCTGAGATGGTAGTGTCGGACAGAGGAGGAGCCACACAATGTTGTATGTTGCCCAGTCGTATGTCACTGACAGAGCACCATTTTAACATGGGACCTGGCATGACGATGAGTTCACGGCCCTACAGGTTACCTGAGCATGAGACGAAAATAGTTCAGAAACAAATAATAATAATGTATACTTTATTGATCCCTGTGGGGAAATTCCTCTCTGCATTTAACCCATTCACTCAGTGAAGCAGTGGGCAGCCACTGGGCGCCCGGGGAGCAGTGTGTAGGGACGGTACCTTGCTCAGGGGTACCTCAGGGTAGCCATTCAGTGGATTTGAACCCCTGACCTTACAATGGTGCCACCACTCTACCTACTGAGCTATCCCTGCCCCCAATGGCTGAAAGACTGAAAATGAGAAAAATAGAAGAGTCACAGAGAGTATGGTGTAGCCCCAAGATGGGTCTCTACGGTTCTGTGTTGACTACCATGAATAAAGTGTCTCAGTTATCCCACGCCCTGGGTCGATGAGCTCCTGGGCCAGTTGAGTACTGCTCATTTTTTCACGAAAAATTGCCTTCTTGGATGAATTTGATTGGCTAATCAGTCTTCAGAAGAGGCCAGGCTGTCTAGAGGCTAGACAGCTGCAAAAACATCACTAACACTGCAACAATGTGTACTTGTGGGGTCTTTGGTGTCACAAATGATAACAGTTTAAGTCAAAATTAGAAATTTTCATCACTCCATGAGAACTATTGCCACTGATTTTCAGTCCTGTTCTTGTTTAATTCAGGGTACCTCAGCCTTTTCCCCTTGTTTCCATTCCTAAACAATGGCTTCCTGACAGCTGCTAGGACCAGAGACCGGCAGCATATTTGTACTGGCACGCACTGGGGCTGCGGCAGCTGAAGCATTTGCAGGGCGCTGGTTGAGTGCCTGTGTGGGTGTACGCTGAGCAGCCATCAGTGTGGGACCTGGGTGTTGTTGTTGGTGGTGGTTGTATAGATGGTGTTTAAGGCCTGAGGCCTGGGTGCTGACTGACTCATAGCATTCGGCATGTTCTGGAAGTGCTGAGGGCGCACTTCCAGAACTTCCAGCTGGGCCAGCTGTTTGGCAGAGAACACAGCACAGTTCTGAGCCTGTGGGATAGCTGCCATGAGGGTGGGACAGGCTGGTATGGGTGAAGGACAGGATTGGGCACAGCTCGGACAGTGGCCATCTTTTGCATGTACTAGTTGGTTAGATGAGCCTGATGCTCCTCTTTCCACTGAGCAAGGGCCACATACAGTGGCTTTGTAGCCATAATACGTCCATTCATCTCTGTTACAGCTTTAGTGTCCTCCTCTGAAGAAGAGAAGCACACAAAGCCAAAGCCTTTGCTGCGGTCACCCTCCATCATCACCTTAGCACTCATTATGGTTCAAAATGAGGAGAATTATAATCAATATGTAGCTGCCATCACCAGTGTGTGAATGTGTGTGTGGATGGGTGGATGACTGGATGTGTAAAGCGCTTTGGGGTCCTTAGGTGACTAGTGAAGCACTATACAAATACAGGCCATTTTACCATTTACCAATATATGTATAAATATAAATATATATATAAATATAATTTTTTTTCTTTTTTACTAAGTGTTCTGTTGTTAGTAGACTCAATGGTAGCTCATCCCTTGACTTAGGTACTTTTTTATTGCTTCACTGGTCAGTGTTTAGCTGTGTTGAAAGCACCCGAGCACACAGTGTTACAGACAGGTGAATTCCTTTATTTATAACTATTTAAATGTTTGTGCAGCTTTCCAGCCACCTTGTTAATGCAACACACTCCCCTGTCAGGTCCTGGCATCCTACTGAAATAGGGAAGCATGACCATGTGATGGACAGCAGCTGTGTGGGCCAGCCTCCTCTGACACCACACCCTGAACCCACTGGTCCATCCCTCCCCTGCAACTGAGCCACAAATCACACCCCGCCACGGCGGCTTAACAAATAAAAGTGGCTAATGTCCAAAGAAAAACTTTGAAGAGCTTCAGAAAGACTGGAGAACTGAAGATAATTGTTAGTTGTTGTTTTTTAAAGAATGAACGTCTGGATTCTTAGATGCAAAGTATGAAAAATGAGGTGGCTAAAAACTTTTGCACAGTACTGCACATAAAAAGAGAGTAATGCTGAATGACTGAATTCCCTTCAGCAGCCAATATGTATCATCCTGGTGGTACGATCTCCATTACTTTGATTGCAGCCAACTTCTGCTCTGGCTTGGCAACAAAAGCATGTTTAAATGCATACATCCTGCGCTCCAGGTCATAGGGTGCTGGAGCCCATCCTAGCTGCCATTGGGTGAGAGGCAGGCTATACACTGGACAGGTGGCCATTCTGTCATAGGGCTAACATACAGAGATGGTCAACCATTTACACTCCCATTCACACCTATGGCCAATTTAGTTAATTTAACCTTACTAACTGCATATCACTGGGAGAAAGCCAGAGTACCTGAAGAGAACCCACAGTCAATTGGTGGGAAAGAGACAGACTGAAGTCCCGCCGGCTTACCTCCCATCACCTGAGAGAGGGTAAACACTCAGCCTTTAATGATTAAAATGATGTAGCGTGCCATAATATGTGCTTTTGCTAATAGTAAATCATCTTTATTCTTAATGAAAGATAAAGAATATAATTATGATTCATATGTTGAATGAGTGCAGTTTGAGTAATGAAAATTATTCTCTGGATTTTGTGTGTGTGAACATGATCCAGCTTCACAGATTAGTGTCTGTGTGTGACTGTAGGAATGTGGAAAATTAGGAATTATTCTGTAGTAGTAACACTACAGGAGCAACCAATGCCCACTAATTTAATTTATGATTTTTGACTTTTTCCCTCTCTCTCTCCATTGTTTCTGATTGGAAACAAGAACTGGGCTCCTCTCCTGTTGGATTATATCCACACAGAGATAGGCGCATCGTAGCCATGGCGTGCCCATTTCTGCTTTCCGCTCTCCTCTTAAAGATCAAAACAAAGTCAGCATTAGCTCCGAGTAAGTTGGTTGGATTAGTAGAATTCAAATTATTTGATTGCTTGAATATTTGATTATGCTTTTGATTTGCTCCTGCTAAACTGTGTCAATAAAATATCCTGCATTCAAAAAGTTTCTTTTTTTTAGAGTAAATTCTCGACCATCTCACACTTCTGTTTAATCGTTTTCAGTCTGACATTCATTCAGCTGTGTGAAAACTGTAACTTTAATCTCAGCCAAACTGATTTACTCAGGAACAAATAAAACACTGAACGCAAAACACTGAGAACCTTCTTGCTGTGATGCCACAGTGCTACACAGTACAGCTGGTACTGTGTAGCACTGTATTTTACACTTTATATGCTTTTTGTTAACAAATTGGATTTAAAAAATGTACATTTGTAGTTTGCTGAACTTGTTTTGGAAATTTCACAAATTTTAGCCCCAGGAGTCATCGTGGACATGCAGGAACAGTGAAATGTGAAAAGTGTGTGTGATAGGAAACGACTTTAGGATCAATATCAGTTGAGTCTTCAGCTATGAACGGTCATATTGAGTTTCAGCTTGTTGTATACTTGTCAAACCCAAAGAGCAATGCTGGGGAGGAAATATGTATCCAATATGAAGAACTGGTTCCTTCAGTGGCCCCTTGAGGCTGGGGCCTAAATCTTTACCCAGTCAAAATGTGAAATACATAACAATAAAAAATATGTTTAGAAAATTATCTAGGTAGATAGGTAAATAGTTCCCCCTCTTTTTTATGTTATACATTCAAATGATATTAAGGCTTAATATTGGAAATGATGGCAGCTTTTATTGATGGGTGTCAGACAGGCCTTATGGAGGCATTATGTCTGTCTACTGGATGTTTTGTGCTGATTTAGACATCATATCATGCGTTGTGCAACACAGCCTTTGGGGCACGTCAGTCATCATGCACCTCTCAATTTTTGTAACATGGTGCGTTGTGCTGTGGCCACCGCAGCTGGCATGAAAACACAAGTGTCCTGTTGGTTTTTGTTACCATTTCAATTATACAACACAGACTCCAGTGCAGAAGCTTAGCTGTTGGAACAGCTGGAAAACTTGAGTTTGTGGAAAACATTTTGCAACAAAACAAAGTCTTGCTTTCTGGTTTTGTCTTTTTTGCTTGTGTAGAAAAGGTTTAGTAAAGTTTATTTATTAAGCACTTTTCACAGACAAGTGGTCATAAAGCACTGTACACAAAAGGCTACAAAAATGATTAATTAACTAAATAAAGACAGTAAAATAAGCATGTAGTTTTAAGTAAATATTAATTCAATATAACATTCTCAACAGCAAGCCTTTTGTTTTAGCTGCTTTTTAAAAGAAGCCACAGAGTCAACTAAGGCTACGTTCACACTGCAGGTCTTAATGCTCAATTCCGATTTTTTTGATCAAATCCGAATTTTTTTACTGCTCGTTCACACTACAAATAAAATGCGACAGCAAACGCGCTCTAGTGTGAACACTCAAAGCGGCCCGCATGCGCAAAAGAAGATGTCACACACAACGCGCCCTGTTTAGACCCAGAGCAACAGTATTGTTTGACTAATGGCCCTTAATATAAAGACTTCGGACTTCAAGTTTCCCAATTTTTGCTTTAAGTTATTTTGTTATTTACATAATAATGTAAATAACCTAATAATGATCCTTATTGCTGTTTAAGAGAGGAGCGGTGCTTCAAGGGATAGCTGCAGATTTCTGTCAGAATCTGCAGATTATACAGTACAAATAAAATGTTTACGTTGTCTTCCCAACAGTTTCACTGACATCTACGCTGGATGGTCAGGAAGCGTTCGCGATGTCTTCTCCGGCGCTGATAATTGGCTTCAGTCTTGTGTCGGTGACGTAAAGGGCGTAAAAGACGGATTTAATGCAACTTGACCGTTCAAACAGCCTCGCTTTCTAAAACATCGGATATGTATCGGATTCAGTACCACATACGAAAGTGACCCAGATCAGATTTGAAAATATCGGATTTGCGCCGTTCACACTGTCATAGCATGATCGGATATGAGTCGCATAGGGTCAAAAAAATCGGATTTGATGCGCTTTCGCCTGCAGCGTGAACGTAGCCTAAATGTTGTTGTGGTGGTGACGGTTCCACAGACACGGTGCCACAGACTGAAAGGCATCGTCCCCCTGAGTCGTGTACGGGAACAACTAACAAAGTCAACGAGCGAGCAGCACTGTATTATGCAAGAAGCTGAGACGCTTATGTGGAGATACTGTCTGAGTGGCGACACCTATCGCTCAGGAGAGTACTGCAGCAGCTGCCTGCAGCTTAACATGAGACTGTGAGATGAGGCTTTGACAGTGAGTGAAATGATTATTGCTGCAGGTGTTCTGGGGCTTTACTCATTGAAGTAACTGTAATTGACTTTGTATCAGAGTTTGATGTTGGTGGAATTTAGCTGATTATTTACCAATATGGTAAAACTTTAGTTGTTTAGTTCACTTACTAAATACTCAACCGTGTTCCTTAAAAAGTAAATTTTCTTAGAGTTAGTGGAGGAAATAAAAAGAAATACTAGACTTCAAATTTAACTAGTGGATACATATTTGCTTATGTTAGAATTTATTTTCATCTTTAAGGCTTATAACCCCCCAGTATTGTATATTGTATAATTTCCACACACATTTCTGTTTTATCCTTTACTGCCCACAGATATGTAGAATAGTTTTGGATTTACAGCCTCTGATACCAGCAATAGCAAAGACTCAGGTAACATCCCAGAAAGACGATAAATCCCCCTGACACTTAGTAGCATACACTATTTGTACCGAAGACTTTATCCTTAGCGTGGACCAGTTTTTGGCATGTTTTGGGGTTTGAAAGCCCCAAAGGTTTGTAAGAAATTACAGGCTAGTCCCAACGTCAGCAACAGGATCAGCACCGATTCAAGTGAGTCTGCTCTTGGAACTGTCTTCATTTCATATATTTGACATACAAGGGCCAGTACTAACGGGCAGAAACATGGATGTGCCGTGGGTTCCCCAGTTTTACCTACTGACACCAATTTGTATATAGAGGAAGTGAAAAAGAGCGCTCTGTTATCCTAGCCTGGAACACCACCAAGTCATCAGTTCAGGTATGTGGATATATTGAAAAGAAAATGCAGATGGCATAAGTGAAGTAGAACAATAGTAAAAATCCACAGGAATTCAGATTTTTAACAATGGCAAAGACTTTTGGTCAAAATGAAATCTCAAGAGGTGCCACAATTCACTGATCACATTAACCTGGTTAAAAAACAAATCAAGTTTACCAACGGGGACATGCTAGAGTTTGATAGTGAGATTTTCATTAGTAATAGGGGACAATTAAAAGTTGATTTGTACCTTAAACCAGCGTTAAAATGTGCCCAACCCCCAGCACAGAGTAACATATGCTTTTACGTGCCAGGAGAAATGCATGATCTATCATTCGGGAAAGCAAACAACATGAGCCTAAACAAATGTCACAAAACAGACAAACAAGAAGACAGAACGCCATTTATGTAAAACGGGAAAGAGCATTTCTGAACAGAGGACAATGCTGTGATTGCAGCTGCATCAGTACACTCAAGTAATATCCCAGTTCATTCAAAGTGCTTTATACAGCATGCCTCATTCACCCACTCACACCATTTAATACAAGCACTTTTGTATTAAGTACAAGCACTTTTTTGCTTAAAAGCTTTCTGTCTAACATTCACAAACAATGGGGGAGGCGATCGAAGCCCTTTGGTTGTCTACCCTCCCTCTTTTGATTAAAAACTGGGAGCTTGAGTAGCTTTGCAGGCCTGGTCCTACCAGCCACACCCGTTAAGGACAGCTGACCTCTAGATCTGTGTACCTGGTAACTGACTGGGTTGAATTTAATGGCTTGGACCAAGCCCCAAGGGTCTGTTACTTTTAAACTGCTGGAGTGAGAGCTGTTCATATTAATGTAGATTAATTCTCAAGTTTTTATCTTTACTGCTTCACAAAGGAAATGTCAACAATTTACACTTTAATTGCGGAGTATTTTATTAAAGGAGTTTAGCAGGAGCAGAGCAAAAGCAGAATCAAATAAAAAATAATCAAAACCTGAAATTATACTTACCTAATTAACCTACTCTGAGATATTCTACCCTCTACATTGATGGGGAGGAGGTAGAAAGGTTAGAAAGCTTTAAGTTCCTCAGAGTCCACATCTCGGCAACCTTACCTCGTCCACAAACATTTCCCACCAGGTAGGGAAAGCACAACAAAGGCTGTACTTTCTCAGGAAGCTGCGTCCGGCCCAATTACCCCAGAGACTGCTAGTAAACTTCTACCGCTCCACCATCGAGAGCCTGACTTACTGCTGCACACTCTGATTCAACTGCTGCACCGCGGAGGACAAGAGGAAACTGCAGCGGGTGGTGAGGGCAGCAGAGCGGGCAACTGGCACCTCACTAACCCCCCTCAGAGATATTTATACTGGCAGACTTCAGCAGAAAGCCAGCATCATCATCATCAAGGACCCCTCACACCCTGGACACTCACTTTCCCCCTTCCCTCTGGTAAATGCTACAAGTCCATCATCTCAAAGACAAACAGACTCAATAGAAGTTTTTACCCACAGGCTATCAAACATGCCCTACCTCCACCCTGACTGGAGGATAACTGCACTGCCAACACTCATGGACATTACACCTTATTTATAGACCGTATTTTTATTTCTACTATATTGCAACCAACATTCCTACATTTTTAAACTGTAATTATTATAGTAGCAACAGCACCCCCACCCCACTCGATGTGCAACAGCAGCATCCCCCCCCCACACACACACACACTCAATGTATCCGTATGTATGCAGATGTATGTATAACTTGTACATATCTTTCTTGTGTAAATATAAATTTGTCTGTGTTACTGTGTAAATACTTACGCTATTGTGTAAGTATTACATTAAACCCTAAACTCATGGAACAATGCCAAACTGCCTTTCATTGTTCTTGTAACAGTGACAATAAAGACCTATTCTATGCTATAATGCTTACTGTGTGCTGATCCTTGTGAGTAAGAAGGTTAGAGAGAACGAGTGTGCGATGGCCACCAGCGCCCCTCTCTTTTCTGTGTAGGGATAACCAATAGAAGAGAAGTCAAGTCCAAAGGCGAACAATGGATTTATAAATACTGTGGAGTTTATACTCCAGCATGACAAAAATGAGCAGAGAAAAAAGCCAAAAAAACCCAAAACTAATTTTAGGTTTCACAGTTTGGACAGTGGTTGAAACTGTGACCATGTGACATCCGATCATGTTGTTGACATCTGTGATGGACCGAGTTGAAAAAACAGGAGTCGTCCCAGGAATTATTAGAAAAATATAGTTTCCATTTACTTAACACCCAAAAATTATATTTCAAGGTTCTTTATTTGTCACATGCATAGTTATACAAGTATAACACACAGTGAAATGTAGCCTGACACGCTCCTCGACATGTGCAAAAATTGTGTGGGATGCATACATGCATACA
>NW_005187570.1:943752-944950 GCF_000239375.1 Pundamilia nyererei
AAAGGTTAGTCAGAAAGCAAAGAAATGAAGTAGTATGAATACATAAGTAAACTAAATGTGCGCGCTTACAAATAGAACAAATGTATCCAAACCAATCAATAAAGTAATTGGCAACTAAAATGTATTACTATGTTCAAATGAAAACTGAATATACAAAAGTTACAGACTTTAGAGTGTGGCCACGGGTTTGGCCATCACAACATCTAACGATGTCTGCAGTCTGAAGCTTCGCTGTTTCAGAAAGAGTGTTGGTGTGAATTATGTCCTGCAGGTTTTAGATGTGTCCTTGATCCAACACAGCTGATTGAAATGGCTAAATGACCTCCTCAACATGTCTTGAAGTTCTCCAGAGGCCTGATGATGAACTAATCATTTGATTCGGGTGTGTTGACTCAGGGTGAGATCTAAAACCTGCAGGGACACCGGCCCTCGAGGCTTGCTGTGCAACACTTCTATCACCCTTCTATCTTCAGTTTCATGTCAAAGGGTTTTGCTCCAAAGCTAGAGAGCTTATTGCCAAAAAACACCCGAGTCAAGCATATGGAAAAAATATTATTTCTTAATAAAATAAATAGTTACCATCACAGCAGTATTCATAAACACAATCACTCATGTCTACACACCTTAATCAAAAACAAATTAGATGAATGAATGAACCACAGTGAAAAATAAGATAAAATAAAACAGATTAAGGTGTTTTTATTTATATTCTAGGCAGTGATTATTCCCATGCTGGGACTGTTGTAAGACAGCCAACAGGTGCAGGAAGACAAACTGCCATGGCTGCTATTGTCAGGGTTGTGCTTGTGTGGCGAGCAGAGGTAGGACCCAAGAAGTAGGTGATGTTCAAAGTTGCAGGAGGCCCTTTGGGAAATATACTTTTCTACACATTATTTATTTTGTAACATGAGCAGAGAACCTTTAGAGATGTACAGCTCTGGGTGTATTTTGCACACCGTCTTTGACTGTTGCAGGTGGTGAGAGCTTTCAGGAAGCTAAAACAGATTAAAATCTATTTTTATTTCCACCAGGTCTCAGGACAGAGACAAATTTCATGTTGCAATACTTTGTTTGAAAAAAACATATCAGAGGATTATTTAATTTATATAGAAGAGAATAGCCCTTTATTGTCATTGTACATGTACAGCAAAATTATAGGTGCTTCACACAAACTGTGCATTAAGTAAATATATATATA
>NW_005187570.1:945071-960384 GCF_000239375.1 Pundamilia nyererei
AGTAGTAAAGGTATATTTTATTCATTTTTAGTATAAGGTACCAACCATTAGCAAACATTAACATTAAAAATCTCATCAAGCTTGCACAGAGTCATAAAATGTAATTATCCAAGCAGAATATTGATGTCTGCACAGTGTTATATTTTTGGGCTCGCATGGTTTGCAATATGAACGAGGTGGGGGCCACAGTGCTGTTTTTCTTCACGGGGCCCCATATCACCCGGCGGCACCCCTGTGTGTATCGGCTTCCTGTATGAATACGAAAAACAGACCACGTGGTGTAAAAGCAGACTGCAGCTTCTTTTGTTCAAATCAATCAAACCAGAGACGGACAGAGAGCCGCTGAATCAGGAAATCGCCGGTATCTGATTTATTTTTAGTTGTCTAAAATTAATAATGATATTTCCCGAAATCACACAGATTGTACCTGGGCTTATTAAAAAATATTTCCAGCCAAGAAAACGTGGATAAAGTTTTATGTTGTATCATCGTTTTATAGAGTGTTTGTGTTTATGTCTTTATTTAGGATGTGTGTTAGCATACAGTAGAGAGGTAACGTTAGCTTAATGAAACCTATCAAGTCGTCTGTTTTTCCCATTTTATGTGATATTATTTTACGGTGGGTTCGAGAGTGTTGGTGTTTTCGTACAATATACAAACTTTGCGCAGCTTGTTTGTGTAGCGGCTAACTATTTAACTTCGTACGCCGTGTGTTAGCACATCAGCTAGCTTGGTACCCGACCATTATGTGAACAAAGAGCGACAGAGGTTAGCCGCTCAGCCTAATGAGGCTAGCAGCTAGCTCGCAAACTTAAAACGGTGCACTGTTATAGTTTGCTGGGGTTTTTTGTGTGTGCATAACAAGCTAGGTGGTTGTTTTTGTTTGTGTATTTCCCCCGACGCCAATGTCGAATAGCCGAGTATTAGACAGCCACTAAGAATGTAATTTAAGAAAACCGGAGAGATTTTATTAGCTTGTACGTAACAATAGAGATGAATTAGGGCTTCTTGAATGTGGCAAACTTATATAACGGCACACATATAGTGCTGGCAGCATCAACTCAAGCGTGTGAACTTGTAGCCAGTGAAGTTCGCCAATTCGCCAAAGTTTACGTTAACAAAAGACCGATTTGAAGCATTTAGTTATTTTTAATAACGTCCATTCCGCCATAACCAGCCCACGAGTTTAATGAGTTGAAGTTTTTGGTAATTAACTCCTGCACAGGGTTTTTCATTCACATCTTATTGTGTTGTGCTGTACTTCAAATAAGTGTTTCTGTAATTTAACACGTTAGTAGTTTTATTCAACAAGCCTTCGTTTGGTCTTTTCCACAGCCTTTGTTTCTTTGACAATTAAGTTTCCATGTGGTCTGAATAACACTATGGTTTCTTCTTTTCCACAGAAAACAGCTTGAGTTTGAAAGATGCCACGCAAGAAGGTGACAGATGTCTCAGGGAATGGTGGGATGAAAAGGAAGCGAGCCAGCGGGAAAAGGAGAGAGAGGGATTTCAGCAGTGATGACGAGTTTGACTTTGAGCAGGAAAACAACAAGAAATCCGGCAAACCCACCACCAAGTCTGGTCTCCAACCGGTCACTGTGGCAGACGACGTGAAAGAGAAAATAGTGCGTTTGATCAAACATAGACTGACTGGTTTTTGAAATTTAAAGTGTTCTGTGTTACAAACATTTCTCAGTTATTACCTGATAATGACCGTCAGTCAAACCGTTCGCCTTTCTTTGTTGTTTTTCATCAGCATGTGTGTTTATGCTTTTCCCTTCTCATAGTACAGCCTGACCTGTAATATGAAATTTAATCAGAATTTTTTCATTGTTTTTCTTGTTTAAAAAGAAATATTTGCTGTATGAAAAGTTTGTGTTAAAGCTGTCCCTGTTTGGTTATTGCTAAATAATAATACAAAATAAAACCTACTTTTCCCTTTGACCCAGGAAATTTAGATTAGATTTATTTTTTGTTTATTCATTGTTTGTTTGTTTTTTATAGTTATTGTCCTCTTTTTGCAGAAACTCGAGTGCCCAAAGGTAAAGGGCCAACTGCTCATCTTTGGGGCAACCAACTGGGATTTGATTGGAAGAAAGGAGGTTCCCAAACAGCAAGGTAAACACCATTCAAATGGCTATCCTATAATGTACCTGTGTCGCAGGATAGTCTAGTTTTTGTATGTTGGCATGGCCACGTGTATCCTGTTTTCTTAGGGAGTATGACTCATCTAGTCATTTTTAATATTTTGGTGATGATGGCGTGATTAAGAAGCTTCCTGAGGTCCTTGTACAGAGAGTGCACACTGTAGTCCTGAGCCTGTTAGAGAAACTATTTTTTATCAAGAAAAGGCTTCAGTGCATAATCAAAGCTACAAAATGTTATTTTTACCTTTCTATTCTATCAAACAGTTTGTCTGTTGTTTGATACAAACACACCTTTCATGAGCTTCCATGGTGCTGGTAGTTGTGAGGTCAACCTATACTGCGCTTTAGGTCAAGGGTCACCGACCTTTTGTTAAACTGAGAGTTACTTGAAGCATACAGAGTAGTACAAGGTGCTATTTGTATGATATCTTGAATAACAAAGTTTAGCTGTTCCCCTTTAGTGCTAATATTTCTATCTGAGAGCGGGTGACCTGATCACAGTAGTGTCGAGGATTCCCCAGAATTAATATTTGCAATTATTTGGGGAACGCAGATTTAAATACACAACATTGTTTATTTGTGCGAATCTTCTGTATCAACATTTGAAAGTCTGTTTCCACTTGTGATATTTTTGTAAATATTTTGACAGTTTTGTATGAATGAACACATTTGTAGCATTTTGTCTAAAATAATTTTCTTTAAGAAACCATTAACTGTCACAACTTCAAATCATGTAACATTTTTTTTATTTGAACTGATCACATTTTTGTACAATATTTGAGTTTAACAGAACTACAGCGTCTTTTACTGAAAACGTCTTTGTAAATATCTGTTAGTGGGAAGCCTGGTTTCCCACTTTTACAATATAAACAACACTGCACTTCTGAGTGAGTCTTGAGATGTGTGGAGGTCATTTTGTTAGGATTTTAATCTTGTTCAGCATCCAAGTTGAACTTAGCTGTTCAGCAGTGCATGTCGTGTACACTTACATGAAATGATTTCAGATGACTAACACACACATGGCTCAAGTCGATCAAAGTCACTAAACCTGTTCTCAAACTCTTGCCCGAGTCTGTTTAAGACTTGAGCGTACTTGTCTGCAGCTTCGTCCAAAGCCCCAGATGCAGAAGCATTGTTATTCAGCACTGACTGCACAGAGGGAAAGTGCAGGGATTTTTTTCTTCCTCTGTAAATGTACAGAGAGAATTTTCATCGTAGCTTTAAATGCATTTCCAGTGAGATGTCTTCATCTTGGGTTTGCATTAACTCATTGAATTCAAAAGTGACAAAAACACTGCCAAACTCGCCCCCGCCTGCACCATCGGATCTTTGTGTTTTGTAACAGGTTACCATATTCAGCTAAAAGTTCCAGATGCTAATTATGATCTCTATGATGGGAGTTGTCATATTGCATGTATCACCTGCTGCTGAATGGTGCGGGGGTAATGTAGAAATGTTGGGAAATCTGTGTAATTTTTACATTGCACAATGACGCCTGTTCCATTTGTAGTTACGTCAACAGCTTTTTCACTGGTATCTTCTTTTTTTTTTCCTCCATGAAGAATCTCTTCACCATATTGTAGATATCAAGTCCCTGTGTTGTTGTCTTCAGGGGCACTAGGGGCATATCCTGGGCAGAGAAATCATTGAACATCATCTAGACAAATGTTATCAGCTGTGATATACTGCTGCAGACTTGTTGCACTGGAAGCTGAACCACTAGCACTTAACTAGATTCCAGGTACTCGTCAAATTTAGCCCCTAGTTGGACATCTGAGAGTGTGGAGACAACATCAGGACATGTTGAAAGCTTTAAGCCTGTAACATTGGAGCAGTTTGAGTCACATTGATTGTATCTTTCATTACAACCAGTTAAAAGTACTAATTACTCATTGAAAATGATTCCTCAAAAATCTTGAGCCGTCTTATTTCTATTTTATACTTTGCTTAATATTGTAAACAATAATCCTCCAAGCTTTCAGAGATCTTCAAGAACTAATGTCCATAAGAAATAGGAACATAATCAAGCAAAGACTCAACACAGGATCTAAAAGATGCATCTGGCCTGTCAGTTGATCCGTCTACTGTATGCCAAGCCTCATCAGAAGTAGACGTGTGGCTGTCAAGAAGCCATTCTTTACCCTCTAGAGTCAACTTTTCCTGAATCCTGTCGTCACCTTTGTTCAAGACAGAAACGGCAAAAATTTGATTTACTAAGGAAAGCTCTCACAAGCTTCCTCAAAATTCAGTGACAGCAGGTCTTAAGGAGTGACAAATGCAAATTTACAATATCTGGTATCTATGTAGGAGGTCGAGAGAGATGCAGCAGTGTGTGGTGTTATCTTCATAGAGGAGAGCAAAGAACAAAGACGTATCAAATATTCATTTCAAGCTCATTAGAACTGCACAGACTTTGTGCTTCCTGTATTTTCATTTATTTTCAAAATTTTCAATAAATGACTGCAACAGTTTCCCAAACAACATGAAAAGAAATTGGCTCCAAGAAAAAGCACTCTCTGTGCATGTGAGTGCTTTTGTTTGCTGTGTGGATGCTCTTGTCTTTACCTGACTGCTGTTCTCATTATGGTGCAGAACTGATGCAGGGGCATACAGACCCAGACAAAATCAATAAGTGGTTGATTAGTTTACATCTGCAGTAGAGAAGTCAGTTGATGATGCAGCCTGTTCACTATGAACTGGCCGTACACATCACAGTGTGTGATCCTGGGGTTAAAAAAATCATTGCAGCCAAAGAGTCTGAAATAGGTTCATTCATGCTGACATCTGGACCCCAAATGAGTGAATGGGCTTGTTTATTTAACCAGCTGATGATGGTGTTAACTACATGAAGTGAGTATTTATATTCCAATCTATTTGGTTATGTCAAATCCAGAATTTACAAACATATTTTTTTGCAAAGGAAGTATAAATGGGGGAAAAAAATTAAAGTGTAAGTTTTGTTTAGGAAATAAAAGCTCGCGTGACACTGGGAGTACTTGTATGTGTGCACTGTTTCAAGCCAGATGGAAAAGATATCAGTCTTAAACGGCTCTAACAGCGCAGAGATGATGCAAATGAATATCATCATTGTGAACTTACTGTAAAATATATAAAGCATTTGACATCTGCAACAATAACATGCAACAAATACATAGATGTAACAGTAGTATAATCCAGAATACACCATGTTTCATGTAACTGGATGTTTCAAGTGTTGTCGAAGGTTTAACTACCTGTTTACTTTTTGCTTGTAGGACCTGAGCACGACTGAAAACATCCCATTTTAATGACAGAATTATTTAAATATTACCTGAAAACGGGTAACTATTTTTAAACTATCAGTCTTTGATAAAGGCACAACAGCGTGTCTATTCTGCTCTCCATCTCTCAGCTGGCTGGCTCCTCTCACTGCTGTCCTGGTGTATCAGCAGGAGTGGGAAGCTGTTGCTCTCCCTGAAAGACACCACAGCTCAGCTGCAGCAGTGGATTTCTCAGTCTTTCCTGACTCTGGCCACTTGCAGTTTTCAAAGGAAACTAGATGTATGATAAGTTGGTTTTTTGAGGTGGTTGTCACGGATTTTTGAATAGTGCATCCTTAAAAATGCACGCCATAATGCGCCACACTTTCCAGGTGCATTTTATTAGTTTTTCGTCACTCTAGAGTCTGTTTATACACCGGAGAAGAGCAGAGAGGTGGAGCTGATAACATCGGGAGGTCGGGCTGACCGGCGGCACTGTTCCTGTAATCGCCATTAAAACCTTTTACTGGGAAAAGCTAACAAAGTCCTCATCAAACCACCTGATCAACAAACGCTGACCTGAAGAAAAGTAAACTTTGTCTCCACCGCTGTTTGTTTTACACAGTGAAAAATCCTCCGTTAAAGTCAGCAGATGAACTGTTAACTTAGCATGTTTATATTACACAGCTCACTGAAGGGTGAGTCTAAAGGGGGCCGTGGGCAGTGTCAGACCACATCCACTTGAAATATTTTTTGAATAAAATAAAATTGAAATAATATAAAATATTGTGTTAATGAAATTGCATTTATTTAAAAATATAACATTTTTTCCACAGACCAATAAAAATGTTAAGCTTTGACTGCACTTGACATTATTTATATATTTTTGCATTTAACAAAAATATTTTCTTTAGAAAGTATATTTTTGACTTGGCACATAAATACAGTCAACGCTGTTTTTTTGACAATGTTTTGTGCAGTTAAACTATTAAAGTTCTCTAAGCCAACCGTGCACCTTAGTTATTACAAAGAAGTATTGTTACAAGAAATGATCAAACACAAACGTTCTTTTTTGTGCTCCGTTTATAGAAATGTCAGCATTCTTAAAGAATGCAGTGTTTATGAACAGAATAAGGTACAGAGGGAGCGTTGTGCCCAGTGTTGCCAACTTAGCGACTTTGTCGCTATATTTAGCGAGTTTTCAGACCCCTTAGCGACTTTTTTTCTAAAAAAAAAAGTCACTAAAAAAAAGATGTGAAAGTGTATATCGCTTTTACTCTCAACAAGCAGCGGGTGCTGTAACGCAGTCAGTTCTTCTTTTACTCTTTTACTCTTATGCTGTTTTGTGGATCACAAGGTTTAAAACTACTTATAAACACACACACACACACACACACACACACACACACAAAGTAACTCCACCAGAGTGCCTATTTCGGGTCACTTTTGCCGGTCCAAGGACAAAGGAGCAGGGTTGGAATTGTGACATTAAAAAAAACAATAATTGCTAAAATAAATTTAATTTGTAGTTCTAAATAAACTCTAAATGCATTTAGGATGTTTTTTACTCACTTTATGTCTCTTCCACGATGTTATTTCTCTCTCCAACAACATAGGTTACAATTAGATTAGCATGACCAATTATGCAAATTAGGCAATGACGTCATTTAGCGACTTCTAGCGACTTTTAGGACAGCCAATAGCGATTTTCCTTAATGAGGAGTTGGCAACACTGGTTGTGCCAGTGTTGTGCATTTGTGTGTGTGGGGGGTCTTGACACGGGTTCTGTGTGTGTTTCTTAGCTGCTTTCCGCAACCTGGGCCAAAATCTCTGGGGCCCTCATCGTTATGGCTGCCTAAATGACGTCCAGGTTAGCTGCGTGGTGTCCGGCCCCTGTGCTGCTCACAGTCTCTTCATAACCACAGAGGGCAAGCTGTGGAGCTGGGGTAAGTAACATGCACAGTGGTTGTCTGTGTTGGTTGTGTTATCAGACACTGAGCTTGTCTTCCTGCTTCCTTAGGTCGTAATGACAAAGGTCAGCTGGGTCATGGAGACACCAAGCGCCTGGAAGCTCCCAAGTTAATCGAGGCCCTGGCAGAGCATGTTATTGTTTCTGTAGCCTGTGGACGCAATCACACCCTGGCACTCACAGGTAGGCTTAACTGGGGACTGTGTGGGTTTTCCTTGCACAACAGCAGCTGTTTTCAGTGGTTGTGCAGAACAGCCACAAGATCGTGTAATACAGCCGCTTGTTGAAATAAAACACCAGTGTATTCTGGGATTGGATTACGCATTATTGGTTTGATTGCACAGGTCATCGAAGGATGTTTCCAAACTGAAATCCAGTCGGTAATGGCTCTGTGCTTTTAACATGTTTGCTGATGGTACTCTGTCTCCTCAGAGGATGGCGCTGTGTATTCATTTGGAGAGAACAAGCTGGGCCAGCTTGGTCAGGGCAACCAGACTGATGCAGTCCTCACCCCAGCACTGGTAAGCCAGGGTGTAACTCGTACTTTTCCTTCCTTTATCAGATGATAAAGTGTGGTGGTGTAGGTGTCACTGCTGTCCAAGTCTCGTCAGTCACAGGAAATGAATACAGTTAATCTGCTATTCCATAGCTTTTATGGTTTCAAAATAACAAAAACAAACTCAAAACAATTATATAAAATTATCAAACAAAAACAAAATTGTTAATTAATGGGACAGCAGTGCAGTGGCTTCATAGTTTACCTTAGAATCCTTTGGTTGTCAGCAATTCCTCTGCTACACAGCAAACAATGACTGTGGATCGTTAATTCTGCTAACTTTATTTTCCAAATTGTAAACAAATATGGTTTAAAACGGCGCTTACGGCGCTGCCGCGATGTAACTCAGTTTAAAGCTGTAACCTGAACAGTCCATCAAAGTGACCACAGCAGGACACCTCCTTCCTTTGTGCTCTGCCTCCAACATTCAGAAATCAGTTGATTTGTGCATACAGGATTTAGAGCGCAGAGAGCTACCCACAGACTGTGAAACTGCAACAGTGCACCAAGGAGACATACTCACGTAGACAGTGGCTTCTTTGTGCATGTGGCTGCTAAGTTCACATGCAGGTTATTGAATTTACATGCAAGGAATTTAATTGATCCTGTGAAATGAAATTATTTGCCTGGATTATAGTTTTCTTGTGCACAACTTACTCTATAGTGGTCTCGCTCTTCTAAGTCTTTGTGAGTAAATGATTAATTATTTAATCAAGTTATTGATTTACTCTGCCTGCTAGAAACCTGGTTACAGCAGTGAGGTGGTTAATTTAAATGAATCAACACCGCTGCCGCCTCTTGTCAGAATCCTCAAACAGGAGTGGCTTTCTGTTGCATCCATCAGAGCATGAATGTGTGTGAATGTTAGAGAGAAAGCACTTCTGCATTGAAACAGTGCTTGTGTGAAGAGGTGTGAATGAGGCATCGTATAAAGAACTTTGAGCGCTCCTGCAGAGTAGAAAAGTGATACATAAGAACAAAACATTTACATGTTTTAAAAGCGAACTAATTTCTTAAATCCAGCATCAGAAACAGTGTTGTATAAATGTAGCAAATTGTTGCCTGAAGGCACATATATTGTAAGGTAAACACTCTACAATAATACAGAGAAAACCCCAATAATCATATGATTAATTACTCCTTTGATTAATTAATGCATTGGTCTTAAATTATGATCGATGTGTATCAAATTCATTTTACATCACGGGCCACATACCACTTTGATCTTAAGTGGAGCGGTGAAGCAGGCCCTTTCAAAGTAAAGAATGTGATGCGGTCAAAAAAATTTGGGTGCACCCAACTTTTGTGCTGATGCACCTAAGAAAAAAAGTTAGTCTTGAGCTCTGTATAATGTATGGCAAACTGCTGTACCTGTAATAAAAAAACAAACATGCAGCACCTGGAATGAGCTGAGAAACAGGGTCCCAGGACCTTTGATTAGTCAGCCGCCATTGGTAAACTTCAGAGAGCTTACCATTGCGGCTGACCTGTCCAATCCTCTAACCAGGGTCTCCTAACATTATGTTGGTGAGGCTGTGGTGCCCAAACACCCTGTCAGGTTGAGCGTGAGATTTCTTTTAAACGACTGCTGAAAACACATTTATAGGTTAGCGTTCCCTTAATCTTTTCCTCTTTATTTTGGGCTGTAGTTTACATCTAAGTGTGTATGTTGGAATGAATGTTTTACCCCATGTGGTTGGTCTGTATGTCTGAACATGTATAATTTTAATGTGTCTTTTATTCAAACTGTGAAGCACAAATTCAGTTAAAATGTGATACACAATTAAAGTTATTGTTACTCGTGCTGAGCCATATCACTTCCTCTCAGACTGCCTGCTAGGCTATTTAAAAGTAGAGTGGGAGAGAGAGCCTTCAGGTTTCAGGTCCCTCTTCTGTTGAACCAGTCAGTCAAGAGACGGATATACTCGTGGCTTTTAAGATAAGCTTAAAGCATCGTTTTTAATAAAGCTGGTTGGGGCTGGATCGGATTACCCTGAAACCTCCCTTAGTTTTGCTGTGATGGGGTTAGGCTGCTGGGGTTGTCTGATTGTTGTGGTTTTCGCTCCATTATTTTAGGGTGCCACCATACAGTATTAAGCACTTAGAGGCAACTGTGGGGATTTGGCGCTATATAAATAAAACTGAATTGTGTTTCTCTCTAGATTTCCTACAATGGGCAGCCCCTGGTGAAGGTGGCTTGTGGTGCTGAATTCAGCATGGTGGTGGACTGCAAAGGAAACCTGTACTCGTTCGGCTGCCCAGAGTATGGACAGCTGGGTAAGCTCTCAGCACAGTGTTTTCATGTTTTAACATTGTTTACAGTTTAAAACTGCTTAAGGCTGCAGAAGATTGTTTGCAATGACACCAGTTTTCACGCCTCAGCGATTTAGGAGTTTTAAATTGTTACCATAGGTGCATCTACTAAAACTTCGAGCAGTTTTAATTTCAGCGATCTCAACCTCAGGGTCAAGTTTTCCAAAAATGTTGTGTATGTGTTAACTCGAGATTTTGAAATTGATACCATAGGTGCATCTGTTTGGGTTGGTAAATAAAGTGTTTTCATATGTTAACAAACTACACACTTATCAAGATGAAATGACATTTTATATCGAGCCCATTACAGTTCACCATCACTGATGTGTTTCACAAAACCTTTCTTGCTGATTTATTCTAGAAAACTGTAGTTAAATGCACGCAAATGATTTTCATCATGGTGAATTTCCCAGGTTAGACTTGGGCTGACAGCATGGACATCCAAGTTTGTGAATGTGATAACTTGAGAATGAGGTGGCATAGAATTCTGAAATTCATACCACGGGATATGTTATCATGTAGACACAGTAGTGTAGTTTGTGCACTGGAAAGCACTGATGTGTTGGGAACGATAAACTCCATTAGTTTTTTATTGTTCTGCATCTCTGTCACTGCAGGCCACAACAGTGATGGAAAGTTCATAGCTCGTGCCCAGCGCATAGAGTTCGACTGTGAGCTCATCCCTCGTCGTGTCGCGATCTTCATTGAGAAGTCCAAGGATGGCCAGATCATGCCTGTGCCTAACGTGGTTGTGAGAGACGTGGCCTGCGGGGCTAATCACACGGTGAGAGGATTCCCAGAAGTCTTATCAGGAGCAAATCAAATTAGATGGCCAGTGATTGATTGATTGATTGATTTTTTTAATTTTGCAAAAGGGTTTACAAACTGCTGCTGTTTGTGTTTTCAGCTGGTGCTGGACTCTCAGAAGCGCGTGTTCACCTGGGGCTTTGGCGGCTATGGGCGCCTCGGTCACACCGAACAGAAGGATGAGATGGTTCCCCGGCTGGTCAAGCTGTTTGACTTTCCTGGCCGTGGTGCCAGTCAGATCTATGCAGGCTACCAATGTTCGTTTGCTGTCAGCGAGATGGGTATGTCACATTGCAACAAGATCTCTAAACAGTCTCGCTCAAGTAGGTTGCATGAACGTTGATACTGTTAGTTTTCACAGATTCTTGTTTAACTTGGATGTTCAGGAAAGTGAAGTCATGTGCCCACCAGTCCATTCCATCAACAGTTTACACAAACCGAATGCATTTTAGAAACAAGTCTCATGGAGTTAAAATGTAACTTTGTAGCTGCACAGTAAATTTGTTTGAAGGAAATTAGGAGCATAAAAGAGGCGCCTATCAGTCTGCTCATACTTTAGACTTGTGTTATAGTCATTTGCATAAGATTACACTGGCAGAACGAAGAATTAAATCAATTAAATATAAACCAGTTCTTCAACATAAAGAGGATGGACTCCCTCAGACGTCACTGAAGCAGAAGCCTAGCAGATGATGACGTGTATGCCATTCAGACCCTAGTGGACAAAAACTGTACCATGGCTATTTCCTGCTACAAAAAGCCATTACAAGCTGCGATTATTATTTTCCATTTTTAATGAATTCAAATTGTTGAAACCATAAAGAAGTAATCGTGAAAAAGAAAGGCTTCTTTAACTTTCTGTCTTCTAAAGAACAGAAAACTTTTTTTTTTCTTTGCAAGGTTGTTTACAGAAACTACAATTTTAATGAGAGGTGTGAGAGGAGCACACGTATAAATCTGTACATGTTGTATTTTACAGGTGGGCTGTTTTTCTGGGGGGTGACCAATACTTCTAGAGAGTCAACCATGTACCCCAAAGCTGTGCAGGATCTTTGTGGCTGGAAGATCCGCAGCCTGGCATGTGGGTGAGTGCTGTCGTCACTTGTTTCGTTTTTTTCTTTTGGTTTTTATTACCCTTCAGCCATAAAAGCCTGATTGAGTATTGTGGGGACCCCACCAGGTGGGTGGACAGCGTGGACGGTTTGTTGATGTGATAACTCAAGAACAAGCTCACGTAGATTCATACCATAGATGTATCTACTAGAAACCTCAGATAAGTTTAAACCTCCACCTCAAGATCACAAGGCACGTTTTCTGAAAATATTGTGAATGTGATAAGTCAGGAAGGAAGTCGCCTAGGATTTTTTTATATTGATGCCATAGGTGTAGCTGAGGGGTACCACTCACAGCCGGCAGTATTTTTTGGTTTTGGGATTATCTTGCCCTAATTGGACAGTTCCTCAGGGTCAGTTCTCTCACGCTTTGATTTATAGACTGACCTTTGAAGGTTCACTGTGCACACACACACACACACACACACACACACACACACACACACACACACACACACAGATATATTATCATATGCATATTAGAGTCAGTTTAACCTGTATAGCTCCAAATCAAAACAACAGTTGACCCTACAATAATACAGAGAAAACGCTCACATGACCTCCTTTGAGCAAGCGCTTTGGCAACAGTGGGAAGGTAAAACTTCCTTTTGAAAGGAAGAAACCTCTGGCAGAACAAGGTTCAGGGATAACTGATTAAATGAAGAGTGGTGTAAAAACACAGTGAATGAAAAAAGAGAGTGAAGAAAAAACATGTCACACTCCTCATGGGAAGCCTTCAGCAGCATAGACCTGTTGCATTAAACGTAGAGAGGGTGTCTGACTCCAGACTGAGAACTGGTTCCACAGAAGAGGCACCAGGAAGCTGAAGGAAACCCAAATAAGCCTGCAGTCTGAAAGCCAAATGCTCTTTTGGGGTGATATGGTACTATGAGGTCTTTAAGATAAGATGGGTCGTTATTCAGCACCCTATGTGTAATATGTATGTATAGTACTTTACAATACAATTAATGTAAGTAAAGCACTTTTAATAGTGTTTTACATACACTTTTGGGACTATTTGTTGTTTTCTTATCTACATCCGTAGCTCTGACTCTGTTTGCATGTTTGTATCGATCAGGAAGAGCAGCATCATCATTGCTGCAGATGAGAGTACAATCAGCTGGGGACCCTCGCCCACATTTGGAGAGCTGGTAAGAGTCATTATGAGACATCACATGTCCAGTGTTAACAGCTTTGTAGGCCATCGTCTACATAATCTGTCGTTATTTTTGTTTTTAAACCTGAACAAAAAACATACAGAACAATAGTTCTGTTTGGTTAAAATAGTAACATTTAGTTAAAATAAAATTAAAATTTAGTTAGTGAAAATATCAATATTTTGTGAGACAAAATAAAACGATTGAAATTACACAGATGCTCTTTTGTGCTAATAACATAAAATCTGTGAAATAAAAAATGTGATGCCCTCAAATTACAGAAACAAAAGTCTAGATACTGAGTGTAAAAACTACTGACCGAGAACAGTCACAGGTGCCACAGCTGGTTTAACGTTTCCGCTGGTGTGTGGGGAGACGTTGGCGTGCAGAGTGTAAAACAGTCTTAATTCTGCAGTGGATGATTCAGCTGGTGGAATAAATTCATGCCACTGCTCCGTTTGCAGCAATAGTTTTACAGCATGTTTTGGAAATTACCACATTTTGTTTGACATCCTCCTTAAAATCCAAGCGACGAGCGAGTCTCATTCATTGCTCGCCTGAAACTCGCACTGACAGTATTTAAACACGCATGCTCAGAGCAGTGCGCCAGGTAGCAAGTTTTCCAGTTGGGAGGGGGGATTTATGATAAACATCAAGATGAACAGAATCAACTTACAGGGTATACACAAACTACAGACATAGTTGGAAAAATGTAACCAATAAAAGAAATTTGAAAGAAATTAAGAGCTGCCTTTTAAATGTGAAATTGATCTTTTCCAGTTAAAGAAATCTGGTCTTTGAGCCACAAAAACTTGGGGAAGTCAAAAGTGAACTCCAGAGAAGGCGGATATATCTTCCTAACAGAGAACGACTTGTAATCTACAGGGGAACAAGTGGAACCCCCAAAAATAGCAATGAAAAGCTCCGCATTTACCCGTGTCCCTAAAACCTTAGACATGATCATGAAATAGTCAGTCTGACATTTGTTCATTTTACACCAGGAGTGGAAACATGTGGCTCAGGTTACAAGAAGAGGCATTGCATCTTTCACATTGGTCAGTTATTTTGGAATCAGTTTTGACAGTCCAGACTGAAATGGACTTGTTAAACTGTAAGAGTTGCAACTTGGCGCAGCTTGCACTTCATTGTATACTAAGAACAATTTTATTCCACCGCCTGATTCCAACCTTGTGCATTTTTGTTTTTGACTGCAGTATGAGTATCCAGGGCCATCAGTGTGTTGTATAGTTTGTGAAGTCGAAAAACCAGAAGACCATCCGATGGCTGTTCAGTAGGCAGCGAGGGAAAACAGGCGAAAAGGATGCAAAACAACTTAGTACTTAAATTATTTTAATATAACTTAAAATAAGTGGGACACAGGAAAATTAAAGTTGGAGGATGAATTGGAAAACGATCATAAGAATCCACAGTCTTGTTACATTGAAACTTTGTAGTGTGCTTTAGTGTTGCTACAGTCTTGTCAAAATCTCTTTGACATTCACATGAAGATGAATTTGACCAGTGACTTGCTTCCAAATTCGAACAATGTTTATGCAAGTGAAATATTGTGATATTGGCTGTTTTGTTGTAAGATAGGAGATGAACATTGATCACATCTGTCATTGATCTTGCAGGGATACGGAGACACCAAACCCAAATCCTCCACCACCGCCCAGGAGGTAAAGACCTTGGATGGCATCTACATTGAGCAGGTAAATGGACAAGGTGGTAACTATTTGAAGTAGAGTCATTAAGATGCATACTGTTACAATCGCTGATCAATCGTTGATCAAATTAAGCAGTGCCAAAGTTTCACATAATTAGAATGTGTGAATGAGCCGATCCAAATCTGATGCATAGTTTCAGACAGTCTTGGATTTGATTGGTCAGCTACCGATCAGACAGTTGCAGAGTCGATCCCAGACTCCCAAAAACTTGAGTATTCTTGGGCAAGATACTGAACCCGTGTGTGTGTGTGTGTGTGTGTGTGTGTGTGTGTGTGTGTGTGTGTGT
>NW_005187570.1:960404-1017601 GCF_000239375.1 Pundamilia nyererei
GTGTGTGTGTGTGTGTGTGTGTGTGTGTGTGTGTGTGTGTGTGTGTGTGTGTGTGTGTGTGTGTGTGTGTGTGTTAGTTATAAGTGCTTACGGGTAGATAAACTGTATAATGTGTGAGCTTGGATTGAATAAAAGTAAAACTTTGAATAAGCATTATATCAGCCCTAGTTTGCTTGTACTCCACTTCAGTAGTGATGTCCTTAAACCTGTAGACTAATTGCTACACATTGTAGCAATTAATAATAACAATAGCAACTAATAGTTGCTGTAGGCTCTTTGCCTTACAATGTACAGTTCCTTGAGGCATCTGTTGTGATGTGGTGGTATATAAAAAAAAAAGTCAGCTAAATTAAATTGAAAAAGCATACGACAAAAGTGCCTGTGAGACTTGGTGAACGAGGCAGGTTGTACAAAGCGCTTTGAGGACTCGGGTAGATTTGAAATATAAGAACCTGTCTATTTACCACGAAGCAGGGAAATGTCCTTCTCTTTCAAATAACGTGCGTGTTGTTTCTCCA
This sequence comes from Pundamilia nyererei, assembly GCF_000239375.1. Classification (NCBI taxonomy): domain Eukaryota; kingdom Metazoa; phylum Chordata; class Actinopteri; order Cichliformes; family Cichlidae; genus Pundamilia; species Pundamilia nyererei. The sequence continues at coordinate 960,923 of NW_005187570.1, forward strand.
GGTGGTGATGGGCTACTCTCACTCTCTGGTCATTGCTAGACAGGATACTGAGCAGGAACAGGAGAAACTTAAAAAGCTGCCTGAGTACAACCCCCGAACAATCTGAAGGGCCCACCAGCAGTGACACCTCAACCCATTTCACAGAGCAGAGGAACAACCATGTGATCAGCAGGAATACCTGACCTGTTCAGTCGCTACTAGTCACGGCATCGTGCTAGTGGGATGGTTGAGTTGAGGGGAGAGGTGTTCACGAGTCTGAAGGTTATCCACACATCTCGACTCCCAACAGACTCCACAACAATTTGGACACTCAAATCAGAGAAGATGGGACTGGAGACTGACAGATGCTCTGGATGGTCCAGCTCTCACAATGAATGGTCAAGATATCTTTACTTCCCAATGAGCCTGCAACGGTTTGTTCTAAGCACATCTCGTCCAGCAAAGTTGTGCTTCCCAAAAAACCCATTCCAGTTTCTTTTCTCATTCATGTCGGGTCTCTTAATTCTGTTTGTTTGTTTCAGTATTGATAGTTGTGACATTTACAGGTGCTACTCCAGGAGCCCTCGGTCTTTTCCTACTGGGGGCATTTTAAAGACCAACACTCCATACCTGTGCCTTTTTCTACATGTATGTTCAGGTTATGGAATTCTTGTTTATTTGGTTCCGAGGATCAGCTGATCCATCTTGTCTGTGGCAGTGTGACCGAGTGTTTGCGACTGCTGCAGATTATAATCAGGATTTGGAACATACACTGTGTCTCATTTTGAATACTTGCAGTAATACACTTCCATATAGTGCACTTAAGTACTTTGTTGCAGACTGCATTAAGGTCGACAGGATAGTGTTTACCCAGATTAAACACAGTTGGTTGTATACTCTCCACTGACTGAAGTTGTCTTGATGTTTGGCAGCCATCTTGGTAATGCCTCTGGGCAGCTATTCTGAAGCTTCTTTTGATTGAATTGAAGGTTTGACTTTAGTGTTCACCAGGACCAAACTGCATGCATAGAATCGTAAGTCAAATCTGATTAAAACACTTTTGGAGACTGCCCCAGAATGAGGTTTAAAAAGCTTTTTTTCCTTTGCAAATTATACTTGGAGTATCCACGTGCAGTTTGACAACACCACAGCTTTATTAACAACTGCCAAAAGTCTGAAAAATGCCAAGCTTATTGTTGTTATGGATATACAGGAAACTAAGAAAAGATGATCTGGTGCAACAACACGGATGGCTCTTATGCATCCTGGTCCAGCTGTTGAGTATACCATTCAGGTACTCTGTTTACTCTATGCAGTCGCACTTGTCATTGTGAGCACACTTATGCATTAAATAGTAAGTGTATGGAAGAATATTACCTGAGACACAGCAGCCATGTTCTGTGCACTTCATGTTGATGTTACATTCCTTGTTTCTTCAATGTTTGCATCAATGATGCGCGCCTCAGTCCTTCCAAGACCACAGAGTCTCTTAGCTCTTTTTTTTTCTCTTGTTTATTTCATTAAGTTTAACTTTTACAGCGCTCTAAGCAATTTCACAAACAGGTCTGAACCTTCAAAACCACCAATGCACTGTCTAAACTCGTTCAACGTGATAAGGTGCAGTGCGTTCTTTTTAATGGTGAAATTTCTCTGGGTTATGTTTTTGTTTGGTTTGTTTCTTGCTTTTTTTTTTTATTTCATTGAAATGGTTGAATAAAGATTCCTGTAAATGAATTTGTCTGTGCAGTCAAACCTCTACTCAGGTCAGATTGAACAAAACAATTCAGCCATCCATCCGCCTCAGAGGTGGGGAGGTTGTTCAGTTTTATTTGTACAGTACCAAACAACAGTTGCCTCGTCGTGCTTCATTGTAAGGTTAAGACCATCCGAAAATACAGAGAAAATCCAAACAATCTGATGTCCTCTATGAGCAAGCACTTTGGTGACAGTGGGAAAGAAAACTCCCTTTTAACATGAAGTCTACAGCAGAACCAGGCTCAGAGGGGCGCTCATGACCAGGAAGACCGGACAACACTGTAGTGGAAGAAAACCAGAGAGAAATAATGACTGATTTAATGCGGAGTAGTGTAGAAACAGAAAGAGGGGGGGGGGTTCCTCACATCAAAGGAAGCCCCCCAGCAGTGTAACTAAGGGAGGATTCAGGGTCACCTGATCCAGCACTTGCATAGTTTTAAGCCTAATCCAAAAGGTAGAGGGGGAATCTTGTTTTCCAAATTCAAACTGGGAGCTGGTTCCACAGAAGAGGGGCCTGAAAACTGAAGGCTGTGCCTCCATTCTACTTTTAAATACTCTAGGAACAAGTAAATTAACAGCCTACAACGTCTTTATGATGAGCCTGATTTTTCAAGACCTTGTATGAGATGAGAAATTTGATTCTGGATTCAACAGGGAGCTAATGAAGAGAAGTCAGTGCAGGTGAAATATGCTGCAGCATTTTGGATTAACTGAAGGTTTTTCAGGCAGTTTTTAGGACTTCCTGTTAATAATGAATTACAGTAGTCCAGCCTAGAAGTAATAAATGCATGAACTACTTTTTCAGCATCACTCTGAGACAGGATATTTCTAATTTTAGAGATGTTGCACGAATGGAAGAAAGCAGTCTTACATATTTGTTTAATATGTGCATTGAAGGACATGTCCTGGTCAAGGTTCCTCACAGTGTTACTGGAGGCCAAGGTAATGCCATCCAGAGTAAGAATCTGGTTAGAAAAAACATTTTAAAGATCTTTAGGGTCCATGTTTGCCTTAAAATGGTGGCTGTCTGAGTGGTGTCCAAAAATGTGGGCTTCATAGATCATTTGGAAATTTTCTGGGGAAAACATGATCTTTCTAAGAGACACAGAATCCATCCCAGTTTGGATGGAGCAGCTCTAATTTCTAGAAACCTGGACAAACTTATTGTACCTACCCAAAACGTGACTATAGTGGGGGCCAGTCTTACACACCTCTGCAGTTTTTCCTCCTCCTGTTATCACCCCATATTATTAGACTCAGCTGGCTAGTATTATGATGGTCCTTCTCTCCCATAGCCTTTTTCTCACCATTTTTGTACCAACACACTACTTTCTGTAGTACAACACTGTTCAACTTTTATGCAGACAAAGTAATCCACAACAGCTGGAACAGCTGTAGGAATTACACCAGCTTTCAAGGCTTGATCAACCTCCATTGCTGCAGAACAGCTTTAAATTGTTAACCTTACTTTTTTAAACCTCTGCCAGCTCACCACTTTGTAACATTTCAAGCTTTCATTGTACTTAAACAACTTGAATTACAATAGATAACAGGACAAATTGGGGTATTTTAAGACGTTTGACCATAACTTAAGCAAACAGCCTGTTTTGAAAGGAGTAGAAAGTTCAGATACCTGTTTAAAACTGTAGGGATTAAAAGCAAAACGTTGTCAGAAAAAAAATAATAATACAGTAATGGTAATGGTACTTCATTACTGTATCGCTCTCATTTTTTCCCCTACATGTATCATTCTCTTTTGCTTTCTACCATCTTTTTCTGCATCATTTGCCTCTAAATCTTGTCTGTACTGTACAGTCGTAGTGTTTGCTGCCCAGAATACACACATTTGATTGGCTGAGTGGTATCATGTGGAATGACATGAAACTGGTCTGTGCCTTTCCTCAGCCACCAAATCACCACCATCAAGACTACGAAAGGAGCAAAACTGGTTTGAGAAACAGGAGAGTGACCCCAAACACACCAGCAAATCCACAACAGATTGTTGTAGTGGGGCCAAAATTGCTCTACAATAATGCAAGACAAACAGAAAACATGTCCTCCTAAAGCTGGATCTACAAGCTAATAAGTCAGAGGGTGTACTGGGTTTGTCACAGGACAGAAAGAACCCTGTGAAGAACTCTTACATTAAATTACAAGCAGTTTGTTTTCAACTCCAGCAGTAATTGACTCATATTTGACCATATGAAGACTCCGCCCACTTCACAACAATGAAGAATGAACAAAATCACATCGCTCAGTTTTATTTCAGCCCATCTGAGCTGCTTAATTTGCAATTTTTTAAAATCTTGTTTCCATGATTCATTGGGTCCTATGTAGATCCTACAGTGAGTGCTCTACAGTGCAGTAACACTGGAATGAATAATGTTGCTCCGGATCTGTCATCACATTATGAAAAAGAACCTTAAACAAAAACTCTGTATTGTAAACAACATTTATTTAAATACACAAAATCAGATTAATTGCCATTTTAATCATCATCTTCTTCCTCCTCTTCATCCTGATTAATCTGGAAGTAGCGGAGCTCATAGCTCTCCTTGGTGTTGGCAACAACACGCAGCCAGTCACGGAGATTGTTCTTCTTCAGGTACTTCTTTGTCAGATACTTCAGGTATCTGGAAAAACAAGAGATGTTGAATCATCAGTTGAATCCCCTTCAGGGAACAGCAGCACGGTGGGTGATAGTAGAGATGGCACGATACCACTTTTTTTATGTCCGATACCGATATCATAAATTTGGATATCGGCCGATACCAATATGAATCCAATAGTGTTTTTTAATCAATAAAACTGTTTTTTTAAATATCTTGCTGCATTTTGTATAAGTTCAAACTCTAAATGCTCAACCAGACCGCGGACAGGTCCCGCACGCCACAGCCGCTCTATCACGTGATGCATACTGTTCCGACGCGCTACGGTTATGAGCAGTTATGCCATGTCGCAAGTTTTGTGAGGTGATTTTTGATATTTAATGGATCGGATTACATTTTTTATTTCTCTCCGATATCCGATCTAGTAATTTATGTCAGTATCGGACCGATACGGATACGTAATATCGGATCAGTCCATCTCTAATGGATAGCTTCCTGGTATATGGAATGTTACAAAAAGCTATGCAAACCTTGCTTTAACAATGCCATGAAAATAGCACATTTTCCCCCCACAAACACAACAGAGTGGTGGTGTGGCGACATCTGAACTCATAACTGCCATTATACCTTTAAGAACTGAATCCTGTTCACCATGGGCCGTTTTCTCATCGATCATGATGATGAACTCCCTAAACATCCATTCCCTGACATCATCATTATTATTGTTAAACTATTTGCTTACGTGGCAAATACATTTATCCATTTTTAGTTTTGAAAAGACTCAGCTTTTCTGGAATCCTCTATTAAATAAAAAAAAAAAGACTAATAAGCTCACTAGCTGTGAAATTAAACTTTCAATTAAACTACAGGTTCCAGTCTTCAGTTGTAATATCCCAGCTCACGTCACATGATGATTCTACTCAATAAAAACCCTGTGCAGCTTTGTTCTTGCACAGCAAGAGAGAAAGTTACATTTCATATAATATATTTGACACTTTATTAGACATCGTTTCATTGTTATTATTTTTACATTTATTAGTCATTCAGGATTAAAGATGTGTGTCAGCTGTCGTTTGACACCGATATGCCACCATATTGTTAATGTCTTAAAATGAAAATGTTAATGTTAGTATTTGTGAATGGCTGCAGCTGCATGAACCCTTCAGCACAGTGAAATCACCAATAGCAGTTTTTAGTAACGTCACATGATCTATATGAAGATGTTGAGTTAACTGGTCTTTACATTTGCTTCTGTTAGTAATGTGGTCTCATCATCTTACTCAGAACTCAGAACTTTACATTAGGATCAAACAACACAGTGATACCTTTTGGAGAAGGGCACCTCAGAGGACACTGTAATCTTGCTCTTGCTTCTCTCAATGGAGACCACACCGCCACCAAGGTTCCCGGCCTTGCCGTTCACTTTAATGCGCTCCTGCAGAAACTGTTCCTGCAATTAACATGTGGTTAAAATGTTACTTTATATCGACGGCTCTATTTATGCTCCACATGAGCAACAAGTTCACTGAAGAGTAACAAGCAAAGTTCTAATAAAACCAACAAAGCTCTTTCGGTGAATGAGTTTGTGGATTTTAAATGCATCAGGCCTTTTTGCTTAAATGAAGCTAACAGTAGTATGGATTATTACGAGCTGTTTTCCAATTGTATGGCTGTGAGTTTGATGGCTACAGAACCCTGGTATTAAACTTGTCCCCAAGTAGATAGTTACATATTCAAAAATCAGTCATTTCTGGGGTTATTCCTTCGGTCTTAATTCATTTTGACTTTTTTGTGCAGCACATTTGACTGTGTTACATGTAACTGCTTTAGAGTCCTGTGTTTCCAGCAAAGCCTTCAATGTTCAAACTAAACGTTCAAGTGTTTTTCCACCTCAAGTCAAAATAACGAGCACTATTTTTATTTAAGCAATAGATCTGCATTTCTTTATCCTAGGTACAGTTACTGGCATTATGAGAACGTTTGTCCTTGTGCACAGCTTTTCTGGTGGCGCGTACACCACATTGCCAAAAGTATTCACTCACCCACCCAAGTTGTTGAATTCAGGTGTTCCAATCACAGCTGTTATGCTGCTGTGTTGACATCAAAATGCTTGTGAGCAATAACCAATAACTGCAGTTTAGAAAGCTAATTAGCATCTAGAAAGCTTCATCAATTGACAGGAGCCACACAGAGAGGAGACCTTTACCTCATTATCTGTTCAACGTGCAGAAACTTGGTTGGTACTTACCAATTTTATTGTTGCTTAAAAGAGAAGAAAAAACCCTACTCTTATTTGTTTTAGATATCATCTTAAACATGTAAACACACTGTTTCTTGCCACTTGCCAGAAAAATTGCCACCACCTCAGCTTTGTAATACATAACCACATTGGCCTTGTTAGTTTGTTCTTAACAACTCGTATAAGTATAACCAGTAACTAAGCATTTCACACTAAATTATAGTGAGTATCAGTAACTAGGTGCTGACAACTACCAGTACTGAGAAAATGCTAATGACATTCATCCTTAGTGGCTGTAGCTCAGGTGGCAGAGCAGGTCAGCCACTAATCAGAAGGTCGGTGGTTCGATCCCAGGCTGCATGCCAAATATCCTTGGGCAAGATACTAACCCCATGTTTGCCTACTGGTGGTGGTCAGAGGGCCCGGTGGCGCCAGTGTCCGGCAGCCTCGCCTCTGTCAGTGCTGTGGCTACAATGTAGCTTGCCATCGCCAGTGTGTGAATGTGTGTGTGAATGGGTGAATGACTGAATGTAGTGTGAAGCGCTTTGGGGTCCTTAGGGACTAGAAAAGCGCTATACAAATGCAGGCCATTTACCATTAGTGTCATGTGGCCCTAAAGACATCTGTAGCAAGAAATGTTACCGACTGAAGAGAACAAGAAAAAAAATATAGTCCGAAGCTTAGGTGTGTGTGTAAAGGTGTGGTTTCCTGAGCTAATCCAAATGGAGGCTGAACTCAAAAAGGGTGTAGAGTGAGCCAGATCTGGCTAGGAATGTCATCTCAAAGAAGCCCTGCAGCTTGTGCAGGACAGCCTTTAGTCTTAAATTGGTAATAAAATAACTCAGAAAAAGTTAGTTTAAAACTTACAAAGTTGGCAGCATCCATGATGCCATCTTCGACAGGGTGCGTGCAGTCCAGTGTGAATTTTAGGACCTGCTTTTTCTTCTTACCACCTTTGCTGACATTCTGCTTCTTCTGCCAATGGAAGGACAAACATTTACTTCACTGCAAAGAACCTCTAGGCTGTCCACTACATTTATATGAACAAAATTTAGTAAAACACCCAACAACAACCAACTGTTAACATTCCAATGTATCAAAATGTTAATTTCCCGTTTGTGCAGTACATAGGTCCAAAGAGCGATTGGTAAAATCTGGTCACCATCACATTCAACTGATTAATTCAAAAATCCTGCAATCTGAATTAATAGCGGATTTTGCTTTTACCTACATAGTTATATGTATTCAGCATAACAGTTTAATATACGTGATGATGCAACTGTACTTCGATTCTAGCCAAAGCTCGACTTTAATTATAAGAACATTCAATGACAACATTAAGTATGCATAAGTGCTGTTTTCGACTCTTTAATGTTTTGATAAGTACGACTAAAAGTAATTAAAAACATCTCCATGAGTTGAGCTCTGCGTCAATCCCCCGACTAGTAACGTCCACGTCTCGGAGCGATTAACTAACAAACAGGTCAAACAAACAAACACAGCTCCGTAGATACTGTCAGCCTCCAAAACCTTATCTGCGCACCTTATTAGACAAAGGTATCGTTATAGGGCTAGCAACGTGGTTAGCTCTGCGACGCTGCTAAGCTAACGTTAACTCACAGACAGCCATAGGCCACAAAAAACTCAGCGGTGTAACCGAAAAAAACCATCACAAACGGACCCAAACCCTGCATTTTAGTCCATGTAGATGCAACAAGCCAGTTTTTTCCAGATTTCATATAGGAAAAGATACAACTTCGATAGATTTTAGCACGACTTTTTACTTACAATAGGCGCCATGGTGAAGAAGCTATCAAAAAGGAAGAGCAAGCGGTGCGCATGCGCTACACATCATACGCCGAAAAATTGATGGAATTCGTTTTGTCCCAAAATCGCTTCATTTCCATTCATCCAATAAACTTTTTAAAAAACACCAATGGATGTTCATAGAACCTCGCAATAGTCCCGGTATTCCTTGTTAACTAGTTTTTACATTAACTGGTTAGATTTGTTTGTTTTCCACTCTCCGTGTTAAAAATGTTGCACCCGCAGATTCGTCATTTTCACGGAACCGTCTGATCGCTCTAACAATATTAAAGACCTCCGCAAAATAAAGTCTCCATCTCCAGCTCGTTCAAATATATACACGTATCGATATTATATTAAGATAACAATTAAATTATTTTAATTAAAAAAAAATCCAAAACACCTTCTGCCTGGTCCGTCTTTTTGTAACATAAACAACGAGTCGACATTTTCCTCACGACAACGATTAGTTTGACGGGCCCGCGGGTTTACCTGTCAGCTGTTAAACACCTGCTGCTGATACAGGAAACACGCCCACGTGACAGTGACAGTTTAACGTGGACAGCTGCTGTTTGGGGTGGGGGAACTCCAGGCCACGAGGGCCGGTGTCCTGCAGGTTTTAGATGTGTCCTTGATCCAACACAGCTGATTGAAATGGCTAAATGACCTCCTCAACATGTCTTGAAGTTCTCCAGAGGCCTGGTAACGAACTAATCATTTGATTCAGGTGTGTTGACCCAGGGTGAGATCTAAAACCTGCAGGACACCGGTCCTCGAGGCCTGAGGTTGGACACCCCTGGTGACGTCAGCCTCCACAAAATAAACAACTGCAGCCCGTTTTCTCAGCGCAGAGCTGCTGGAGCCTGTTTCCTCTCAGAGTGACTGATCTGGGTTAAAAGTAACAAACGGGATTTAACGGGAGGGAGTGATGGACACTGGGCAGCAGATCAGTCAGCTTACAAACAGGAAACCGGGCTGAAATAATCTGTTTCCAGTAGGCTGATAAGTGCTCTTTATTTCAGCATGAGAAATGTCTATAAGTACGTTTTGAGCACTTTGAGCTGATCATCGTCTTAAAACAAAAATAAAACAAAAGCACATTTATTTTCTGAGGGGAGTGTAGTGAGCAATTCACTACAATTCACTACGTTGATTCAATAGAATCACCTGATATTGACTAAACATTGTTTCAATGTCTCCTGGGGACTCTATGAATTAAATTCTCAGTGCCCCGAACTTACAATAAAACATTACAAATACAATTACTCAACATAAGATTCCCCATAACACCTGCCTTTTCATTTCCCCTGATTCATGATGCGCTGGTACCCAAGAAGGTGACCATTAGCCCCATCGTATCAACTCCATAGTGTTTGTTGAATCTCTATCAGATTGTGTGGCCTGCTATCTGAGTGACTATCTTGCAAACTAGCCAATGATGAACTTGAGTCCGAGCATATCACCGATCTTAATGGTCTTGCGTCTTCAAACCACTCGACAGTTAACAGTATGGAAACCATTTCTGATAATAATCTTGCGCTGATGATCCATCTCTGATCTTTTTCCTTACTTTGACATGAAGCTCAGGAACAATAAATGTTATCCTGCTTTAGTTGGATCAATCGCGCACTGCTGACACAGTCTCCACGCACAGCTTAGAGGGAACACTGGTTGGATGTATTCCTTTATGGATCTGTGTAGATTTTAACTGTAATACTGATCAATACATGCCTGCACTGTAGGTGAGTTTAAAAGAAAAACCCAAACCACATGACACTGATGGACAGATAAATGAAAATGACAACATTTCTGCCAACATAAGAGGTCAATAAGATGACACTTTAGTCGTGCACATGTAAGTATGTTTACGCACATTCACCCTGCAGTCAAAATTACATATTTTTCTTTACTCTTTGTCTGTATTGCATGGAGTATAAATACGACATACCTCATAAACATATAATTTGAACTTGCTCACCAACCTTCAACAAACGTTACAAAGTTTGCTAACATTTTCTCAAGTGTAGTTTTCCCCTCCTCTGCTGTTTTAACCAATGGATCATTTTATTCACTTTCAGTCTAAAATAAAATTCTGCCCATTTGTCAGAAGATTCAGCTCATTCAAACACATTATTATTGAGCATCTGTACTTTGGTCAACAGCCTGCTGGCATCCAGCTGAAGGAAGATGTTCTGAAGTACTTCACAGCCGGCTTCAGTTGCTGAGGGTAAATGAGATTCAGTGTTCCTGAATCTGCACATGCAGAATCCATGTAAGAAACAATGCTTTGTCTGTGCTGGCATCGCCTCTCTCAACAGTGATGGTGAAGATGCCACCGGGACAACTTGTTCCAGCTCCCTATTGAGATCATTTATAAAGGAGAGTGCAGCAAGAATATTTTGCACAATTATAAGTTACTCTCTGAAAAACAACATCATACTTCAAACACTGCTATGTGCATAAAAATATGAATATGTAGACCTTCTGAAACATTATTACCATTTGTAACATTAATATACACTTATTAAGCAGTTCATTAGGAAAACTGATGCAATGCAAGAATTGTCATAAATTTGTACTTTTACTAATATTTTATTTTTAGTCCTATTTTCATGTTTTCAGTGGGAGAAACGTTTCACCACCTCTCCGGTCAGGCAGAATTGCCTTATCTGGATGACTGAGCACGCCAGACTGTTTTTTACATCAGTATTGTGTTTACACATAATAATTTGCCCTTTTGTTACATTTTTTCATGCCATCAAAGTATTTTCATTGATAGTACTTGTTTTATCACAGCCATGTACAGCTGTGAGTGTTTGACAGCGCTATGGTCTACAAAGATACATCTTTTTGTGAAATGAATAAAATAATTTTCCTCCATCTCAAAAAGCATCTTTTTTTTTTTGACACTGTAATTTTTATTGATAGTTTTGTCACAGTTTAAACATAGACATGTATTGCATTACAGGAGAAATAACCATGCAAGCACACAGTCAAAACAAACAGAACTAAAGCGAACAAAAGGTGTGGGTGCCAATTCTAATCAACTACCGTATGCATGCCTGCCTTTACTCCGCAGCATACATACTCCAGCTTATATACGTACTTTTATACGGGCATGCATCAATAGATATACAGAGTCATAGACCTTAAATGTTTTGTTCGTTCATTAATTTTCCTTGGTGCCATGTAATGTCCACTTCTCCCACTTAGCAACGAAAATATCTTCCTTTAATCTGAGAATGTAAGTCATTTTTTCCATTGCACAGATTTCTCCAACAATATTTAACCAGTCTTTTGAAGAAGGCGGATCCAGTTTGTACCAGTTTCTTGTTATAGCTTTCTTTGCAGCTATCAATAGGATTTTTGTCAAATACAAGTCATCGTACAGAACATACTCTCTAATATTCCCAAGATATACAGTTTTAAAATTGTGTGGTAATTGATAGCCCAAGATATTGCCTATTACAAGAGTCAGGTTCTTCCAAAAATTATGCAGTTTTAGGCACTCCCAAAACACGTGCGTATGGTGTGCTTCCATGTTACCACATCTTCTCCAGCATGGCAAACTGTCTTGAGTCTGTTTACTTTTGATTTTTGGTGTAATAAAGAATCGAGTAACAAAAAGCATCTTTACTTCTCTGTTCAAAGCAGAGCTCCGTTTACAGAAACAGTGTTTTAGCATCACTTCATTCAAGATCAGAGAAGCAGTGAGGAGAAACAGGGAGGACAGGACGTTCTGGCATAAATCACTTGTTTCTGTTTAAACCAAAATGATCAGGCTCTTTAAAAAATCTCTCTCTAAGCAGCTGTAGACATTTATAATAAGAGCCTGTCAGTGACAGAAAGAAGCACTTTTAATGATTGGATTTTTATCGGCTAACAGTTTCCATAATGGACAAACAGGTGCCTTTGTCACCATTGACAACTGCAGTAGTTTCACTTAAAACTGGATTAATTTCAAAATCTGCCGCTCTCATTTCTATAAGAGTCCTTTATACATCTGCTCATGCCAGCATCTCCACCAATAGCATTCACTCAGGCTTTTTTAGTCTTTCCTGTGGCACGAGACAGGCGTCCCCATTATCCCCCCTATTGTTCACATAGAGCACCTGTCAGTCTTTCTGAGATCCTCCTCTATTTTTAGCTGAATTTCCCAATTAGGCACAGACATTAAGTTATCGCTTTGTGTTGATGATTTATTGCTGTATGTCCCGGATCCTGTTCTCTCCAAATCATTTATTTTATCTGCTTTTCACAGATTTGGTTCATTCTCTGATTATAGAGTGACCATCGCTAAAAGTTAATGCTAGCCTATCATCATTACTGCTCACACATTCTGATGTCCCTTTTTTAAATTAGGCCCCTCTGACTTTTAACATCAAGGATCAATGTAACATTAAATGCTGTTTTCTCTGCTAATTAAACAGGACCTCCAAAGATAGGGAATCTTACTTCTTTCGCTTATTGGTAAAATCAGTGTGATTAAAATGACCATCTGAACAAATCCACACTTCAGAGATGTAAAATTCAGAGGCGGATTGTCACTTCCTAACTTCCTGTTCCATACTGGACAGCGCATATCCACAAAATCTCCTTCTGGTTCAGATCTTTGGACCTTCTATGGCGCAGTGTAGAGCCCCCGTCCTGTTTCTCATCCACTCTAAATGCTTTACTTCTCCTATTCCATCCAACCTCTCTGGCTTAACCCTTAGTTCACTCCACACTGAAAATTTGGCATCAGTCTAGGAGGCATGTCAAATTTAACTCTCTAAGTATCTACGTTATCTCCTTTATTGAGGAATCATCTGTTTCAACCATTTTAGCATGATATAATAAGGGGCTGGCATGTTTTAATGATTTTTACAATGATGGTGTTTTCTGCAGCGTCACAGATCTCTCTCTCTCTCTCTCTCTCTCTCTCAGATCTCCGTCCTTCTGACCTGTTTCAGTGCTTTCAGATTAGACATTGTGCCAAAGTTTTATTCCCAGTTATTTTCTCCACAGCAGTGGGAGGAGCTTATGAGCCAAGACCCTCTTCAAAAGCCAATTAGCTCTAAAGTTTATAATGAAATGTCATTTTTTGATTCCTCACCAGTTACTAAAGGCTGCTTGGGAACGTGAACTGGGTCTAAATTTGGGGGATGACTGGTGAGACAATGCTCTAAAAGAATCACACAGGTTCAGTCTGCGTTCAGCTTTCTCTCATACAGTCCTGCTCTCTAAAACCTGACAGTCACAGATCCATCCCAGTCTCACTGACTCTCTGGCTCATCACTTACTCACTTTTGGCAGAATTATTTCGATTTCATGGGACATGAAAAAAGGACATTTTTAGTGATCATTAAACCTTTCCCCCATGTTGCCATGTCCCAGTTGACCTCTAACCAATAAATATTTTAACGTTTACTTTCTTAATGGCAGGACGTTATCTTCTTCTTCACTGGAAGTCGACTAAAGCTCCCTCCAGCACTCAGCGGTTCAAAGACACCATGTCTTTTCTAAAATCAGCGAAGCTCTTAAGATTACAGTCCTGTAAGTGTAGGTCACTGGGAACTACAGCAGTCCTGGTGTTTACTGGGAGTAACCTTCAAAGACCAAAAGAAAAAGCTGAAGCCTGCAGTGATATGATTCAAATGTGCTGCAGTGGAGAGCTGAGGGGCTACTGACAGTGTTTCACTGTTCTTTGCTGCCTTCTGTTGTTTCCTATTTATAGACTTCTCTCTTTTAATCCCTCTGTCACCCCTCCCACCATCCTCCTTGAATTTTGTGAGATAGGTCAAGAGCCTTTTTTTAGTTTCACAGTCCTCTCACAATAAAGGTAGAGGGAGTTATAACTGCCAGTCCTCGTGCTGTGTCTGAGTGTGCTCTTGTTTCAACTGCAGGATCAGATAAGCAGCCATGGATGATGTATATAAAGCAGCGGTGAGTACTGATATTGCCGAGTATGCTGTTATATTTCCTTCTATAACATGTCTTCTATGATATACATATTTATTGGACAATTACATAATTATATTATAAGACAGACTGTATAGTCGTTTTTTAACAACTGTCAGTGTCCTCCTGAAAATGTGAAGTTATGTTATTATTGTAAGCTTTGCGTTACTGGAGCTTTACAGTGAAATCTGAGTTCAGTCAGCCTTGTGTACCAGTGTGATATATTTGACCAACTTCACAATGCAGTGCAATGAAGAATTTTAGGAGAAAGTTCATAGAAAAGAAAAAGGGATTCATTTGAATATTTGCCCGAGGTCACCAAACTCATGTTGGAGTCAAGACGCTGGTCTGAAAATGGTTTGAAAATGTCACTTTTATATGTATAAATAAATGGTGCCTGACAAGAGAACAAAGAACAGCTGGACAGTTGAAGGGAAGAAGAGAAGTGACAGCTGCTGACTCCGTCAACTCAACTTCCATAAACAAGAATAGCAAGTGAAGAAATTAGTGTCACATTGCAGTCCATACTGAGAGCAGGAGTGAAGCTGCAGACGTGAACCTCTGCTGCTGCTGAGTGCCACAAACAATCACCAAATGAAAAACACAAGTCAGATGAATTTCATGTCAATTAAAATGTGATGTTTTCCTCCAGGTCGAGAACTTAACAGAGGAGCAAAAAAATGGTGAGGAAACGACTTCTTTTCATTGCTGTCTTTCTCTTTATTAGATGAAATGAAAAATGCTTTATTCATCCCACCTTTGAGAAAGAAGTTATAGAATTATAATTCAGTGTCATTTCTACAGCGCCAAATCACAACAACAGTCACCTCAAAGCACTTTATATTAATAATATGAATATGTTTTGTTTTCGTTTTTTTTTTTGTGTTCATTTTGTTTCAATTACAGATCCTGATTATTTTTCATGACAGGAGAAACCAATGAACCATTTCAGGCTTTTATTTTAAATACTTTTTGAGGGATTCCTGATCATTGCCTCAGATTTCCATGTGTGGAAAAAGGCCTGAGATTGTGAAGTATCTGATATGTGAAGCTACGTTTTCAAGCAAGCATAAATAAATATTTTAGACAAATCAAAGCTGGTTAAACAGAAAACAAACAAAATAAATAAAACTAAATTGATAAATTTGTGGTTGTTGGATTATTTCATTGTTTGACAATAAACCTCACACCACAGGAAAGCCTATTTCTTTCCCATAAATGGTGCCAGAATAAATAACAGTATTTTTCCAGTGTAAATATTTTCTTTTGTTTTCTGTTTTCCATTGTGGATAAATTATAAGATTATAGGATTTGGATCTTTGTGTTTAAATGACAGCTTTTATCATAACAAAGGATAATCAGTGAATTCCTGTAATATTAGATGATGTAAACAAGCCCCCGATAGAAACAGTTCAAAGTTAGTTTTGTCTTCACAGATGTTACATTTTCAGCATCAGTCTGGTCTGCATCGGCTGTTTGTTGTTGTGTGCAACGTTAACAACAATCTCAGTAACAACAATGATTTGTTTTTTCAGAGTTCAAAGCTGCGTTTGATATCTTCATTCAGGATGCAGAGGACGGCTGCATCAGTACCAAGGAGTTAGGAAAGGTGATGAGAATGCTGGGACAGAATCCCACTCCTGAAGAGTTACAGGAGATGATTGACGAGGTGGATGAAGATGGTATGTCAGTATTAGTATGTTGCCATCAGGAACATGTTTATTTCACGACATGGTTTGCATATTTTAAAAAATTAAAAGGTGAAAAAGACATTATAGTCCTGATTTATTTATTTGCTGTATTTTCACAGGAAGTGGGACGGTAGATTTTGATGAGTTCCTGGTTATGATGGTCCGCTGCATGAAGGAGGAGAGCAAAGGGAAATCTGAGGAGGAGTTGGCTGAACTTTTTCGCATGTTTGATAAGTAGGTCTCTTTTGCATTTTTTGTTCACACGCAGCCAGAATACAAAGAAAATACCACCAGCCTGATACCACACAAATCATTGCTAACTGCCAGTAGGAGATTGAGGGATGTTTTGAATATTATTGCGTATGTGAAGTACACATACAGTAAAAATCTTAATGCCAAAAGAGCTCAGCGAGTATTCCACGTAGGATTGATGAGTGTATTTTTATGTGAAGGAATGGAGATGGATACATAGACTTAGAAGAGCTGAAGTCCATGCTGGAGTCCACTGGAGAGGCCATCACTGAAGATGACATCGAAGAGTTGATGAAGGATGGAGACAAAAACAATGATGGCAAAATTGATTATGATGGTATGGGAAGCAGTTTATTTGTAATTAAAATGTGCACAAAACAGCTGACTCCTGACAACATAAGGAGAACATTCTCATCACGTTCACAAACCATTTCACGGAGAATGATTACAGAGTCACTGAGCTCTTTATTGTGGCTGACAAAGTGCATAAAGTAACAAAAATCAGAAACTGAGTTCAAAAGGCAACTAAACAAAATCCAAAGGAGTAACTGTGAAAATGATATTTATGGACTTTGATTTTAAAACCCATAGATTTTTAAATAAAACAGTGTTGTGTAGAAAAGTTCAAAATAACATTGTTTCCTCCATTGTACCCAGTCATGGATCGTTAGTAATGAATAGCTTTGCTGATGTGACTGATGTACTGACCTGTTCGTTGTCTCTGATAGAGTTCCTGGAGTTCATGAAAGGTGTTGAATAAAGGATTCTGCCGGAGGCTTCACATCTTCTATCTTCTACATGCGTTGGCAACATCATCGAAGGCCTTCTTGAAGATATCTTCACCGGTTTTTCTAATACTGTACCTTCAAGGCCTTAACAGCTTTTCCAGGAGATTTCATTGAATAAAATATTTTTTCTGAATAAAAATACTTGAATTAGCATTATTTCTATGGTGCTTAACTGAGCTGCACAGTCGTGTTATAGTTTCAATGGGACACTGGACTCCAGCGCAGGACACGAGGCAGGAATAAAAGTTCGAGTGGCTTTTCCAAGGCTCCACAGAAAGAAACTTGGCAGGTAATTCCAAGTTTTCCACTCGCTTCCCTCCTTGGTACATGAGGCTATGCACAAAGGAGATGACAGCAAAGACAAGCCACAAGAAACAAAACATGGAATTCAACACTCCGGTGGAATGCTCTGATGGTTAGCGGGAAGAAGCCTCGCACTTTATCACATCTCTCAACTTATTACTGTATGTCCATATATATTATGACTGTGGCCATTCATATGTCCACGTCCATATACACCACGCACTTGGCAAGACACAGAGACAGAGACAACGGGTGGAGGACAGAAGGATAAGTTGACTCTGGAGGATCAGGGAGGTTTTTATTATCCCCAAATGCAAATTTGTTGTGCAGTCAGTAGAAATCACACAAACATCAAGCAAAATGCAATAATGTGCAATAAATACACAACAAAGCAATATGACCATTGAGAACATGGTGAGTTATTTAAAAGACGAATGGTTGGGGAGTTGCAGTCATGTATGCTGGGATACTGTTTCTACAACCAGATGGAATCAACTCAAACTCCTCTAATAAGGAGTGTGGAGGAGCTGCCATAACCTTCTACAGGTGTGGAAGCTCATTCAGGGCCACACCTGCGATTGTGCTGGACTCTGTCACTGTATCTTGAAGTATCGTTGTGCCTGCACCAGCAGACAAAAAAGAGAGTGGAAGAGCAGATTTAATAAAACAGTAACCTAAAATTAGATGTGCTGGGAAGCTTTTCTACAGACAGCATCCACCTAAAGCTCAAAGGTAACCTTATCATCAGTTTTAGTGCTACGGTATTAATACTGCTCAACGACCTGATCCTTTCTTAAGAGCTTGAAAAAAGGACGTGACTGGACTTCTTTAAGCAGTACATGTGGTGGTTCTTATATGGCTGCTTTAAACTGTTGGAGCACTCAAAACACTTTATACAACATGCCTCATTCACCCATTCAGACCCTTTCATACAAGCACTTTATTCTACACCTAAGTGAAAATGTCTCGATGCTTAATCATCCAGGTAAAGAAATCCCAAACGGTTGATTCTGTTCATCTGGACATTTTCAGTGGGAGAAACATTTCGTCACTCATCCAGATGACTTCTTCAGTCTCAGCTGACTGCAGGTTTCCTGCACTGATCAATGTCCATGAGTACCATTCACAGAGAGTTGGGGAATGACTGCAATCACAGCATTGTAAGATGGTGACAGATGTACCCTTAGACCATTCAGAGATGGTCTTTCACGTAAATGGTCTCCTTGACTGCCCTCAAACCAGCGTTCCTCCCTGTCCAGGATGTGTTCATCCTCATCCTTGAAAGCGTGTCCTCTGGCCTGTAGGTGTAAAAAGACTGCAGAGTCCTGGCCTGACGAGGTAGCTCTTCTGTGTTGTGCCATCCTCTTCACCAGAGGTTGTTTGGTTTCCCCGATGTATAAATCCTGGCAATCCTCCAACAGCGTACACTCTGTTACTCTGTTTGTGTTGGGGGATCCTTGGGGTGGACCAATTTTTGGCGCAGCGAGTTTTGGTGTTTAAAAGCCACAGAGTTTCACAGAGCCTGCAGTGTTTAGAAAAAATGCGTCTCAACTGTTCTGACACTCCAGACACATATGGGATTACTACGGGTGATAAGGGAGAGCTTCTGTTTATAAGGTTGGAAACCTGCAGTCAGCTGAGACTGAAGAAGTCACCTGGATGAGTGACGACACATTTCTCTCCCTGAAACGCTACGTCCAGATGAACAGAATCAACGTTTTTTTGGATGACATTAATAATGTTAGTCACTAATTGATGCAACTCAGTTTTTAACCAGCAATTAAAAACAGAACAAGTATATTTATTTATATATTAACTTATATGTATAGTGTATTTCTTATTTATGTATTTGACCTGGGGATAGAATCATTTTTAAACTGGCAAAATAAAATGTGAAGCCTAATCCAAAAGGTAGAGGGGGAATCTTGTTTTCCAAATCCAAACTGGGAGCTGGTTCCACAGAAGAGGGGCCTGAAAACTGAAGGCTGTGCCTCCATTCTACTTTTAAATACTTTAGGAACAAGTAAATTAACAGCCTACAACGTCTTTATGATGAGCCTGATTTTTCAAGACCTTGTATGAGATGAGAAATTTGATTCTGGATTCAACAGGGAGCTAATGAAGAGAAGTCAGTGCAGGTGAAATATGCTGCAGCATTTTGGATTAACTGAAGGTTTTTCAGGCAGTTTTTAGGACTTCCTGATAATAATGAATTACAGTAGTCCAGCCTGGAAGTAATAAATGCATGAACTACTTTTTCAGCGTCACTCTGAGACAGGATATTGCTAATTTTAGAGATGTTGCACAAATGGAAGAAAGCAGTCTTACATATTTGTTTAATATGTGCATTGAAGGACATGTCCTGGTCAAAAATGACTCCAAGGTTCCTCACAGTGTTACTTTGTTACTAAGAACCAGGTCATTTTCCTCTCTAAGGCCCTTCTACACCGATCGCTCAGCGTGTCGGGGCGACCAGCTCTTGGCAGCATGGTTCATACTTCTTCCATTAAGTGATTTTGGAGTTCAAAGTGCTCACTTCAATGCTGAAGAAATCTTTGTGTACATTCCCCCAAATCTGTGCCTCGACACAATTTCTTTGACTTTGAGTTTGTGCTCTGACATGCACACTCAACTACTGAGTGTGTGCATTTTCCACTGCAGGCGGACTCCAATGAAGTTGTAGAAACATCTGATTCATTCATGATCTGTTCTCATTTTTACATTATGGGCCATTGTGTGTCGAACTTTAAGGTGAAAAATGAATTTAATCCATTTTGGAATAAGACTGTAACATGACAAAACGTGGAACAATTAAACTTGTGTTAATACTCTCCAGATGTGCTGCACGTGTGCTGTTATGGTAACCACTCCTACCATGAGGTATTAAAACATTAACAAATTAATCGTATTCAAGCACCACCGGACACCTGGAAACGTAGTGTTTGGTTTATTATATATAAGAAGCAGGTAAAGCTTCGGGTCAGGGTGCTGTCTCACTGCGGGGGTCTTCATGCTGACTACCCTGATGGATGTCTCCGTTAACACACATACAAATAAGTTACCAGTTAAACAGTGAAGCTAATCAAACACCATGTTGAGTGAGGGTGAAATGCCAAAACATCTGCCTGCCAGGTGAAGTCAGATCACTGCCATGCTAAACACAGAAACAGGTACAAGGCCTACGCTCTTAGTGTTGCCATGTTCCCAGTTTCTGATGGTCACATAGCATCTATGGGCAGAAGGTCTGTTTAATAATGACTGTGGTGTTTTGGTTGTTTGAACCAGATGGTTGGACCTTATTTACCCATTTCAATATACCATTTGTACACAGTACTGTAATATTACTGTCATCTCACACCTAAAGTAAAATATTTCACATTAAAATCCAACAGAGAAAAAGAAAAGCAGCTCATGTGATTCATGGAATGTAGAATGTGGGAAAACAACAACAACAAACAAAAAATGCTAACTTATTGTGCACACACACTTTCTGCAGTTTCTACCTTTTGCACCTCGGTTCATCAAAGTACCATCATTCCTCCCATTTAGCTTTTCTCTCTGTCGTAGCAGAGTCATCTGCATACAGATGTCAGTTCTATCCAGCAGAATTACACTATTAAACTTGCTCATGGCTCACGAGTACATTCCCCTCAAAACATTTCCCTTTCATGAGGGCGTCACTGATGTTTTCACTGCTAACAGAAAACAGGACACCCTGTCTTTAAATCTCATTTCATTTATAGAAACTCCCACCCTGCTGTCAGAGAGCAAATGATGCTTTACAGCATCATTTGATGTTTGAGCTGATGAATGGTAATGAATGGTCTCTATATTATTGCATAGTGCCTGTTCTGATGAGCCAGGCTCATCTATGAGCGTATGTCTTTGTTGTTGGAGAAAAAGTAACACATCATCTGCATAAAGACTGATTTTAATGCCCTTAATCACTAAAGCCTGTCTGATTGATGCTGTGGTTGGTTAAAAATTGCAAACAGTGAAGGGCAGAGTGGGCATCCCTGCCTGGAGACAGAAGCTGGAGGATGTTTGCTCATTTGTCCTGACACATGCTGTTGGGGAACTATTTTTAACCAGTTTATGAAACCAAATGCGTGTAAAGCTGCAAATGAAAAATTCCAGTTTACTCTGGAAACACTTTTCTGCATCTACAGACAATATTGTGGTTTCAGTGTTTTTACTACATGAGTAGAAATCTGATACTAAAGCCTTAAACACACAGTCAGATAAGGGTAATCCAATCTCTCCTCAAAACAAAAACACCAAATATAACTCAGTCATTCAGCTCAGATTTATTTATGTAGCTCCAATTAACAACAACTGTTCCCTAAAGGCGCTTTATACCGTCGGCTACAGCTGACAGTATAAAGTCATTTGGTTGGTTTGGATAACAGTTTGAGCGTCACAAGCTGACAGGAGAGACAAAAAGAAAAAGCACTGGAGCGCTGCTAGCACTTCCTGTTGAATACAGATCATGCTCACGTTACTTTAACAGCCTCAGGTACTTATAATGCGAGCATACAGCACTAAACACTTGTTTAATGCTGTATGCACACGTCCTTCTTGTACTCAGGTGCTTAGAAACGATCCTTAATCAAGTTTTTGTCAGCCACAACATTAAAGCCATGTGCCCAGTGCTGTGTTGGTCCACCTGAGCTGTAAACAGCTGTGGCCGAGGACCTCTGGTGATGTCACTTGGTCTCTGGTTCTGAGACATTTGTGTGAGAATTGTTTGAGCCTCCATGCATCACATGTTTTAGTAATACTCAATGTTTTTTAAGCTGTAAGTAGATTTAATGTTGGGGCTGATTCCTGTATAGCTTCATTTATTTCATCAGTCCATGCATAAAATTCTGTTAAACACTTTTGTATATTTAACTTGATAAAAACCAACCTTTCACATATTCATCACTCAACCTGTATCGACCTGTTGAGCTCTTATATTTCCCCTTTTGCAAAAATGTTTGTCCTATTGTGATAAACTGCTCTCTGTGAGCACTTCCTGTGACTCCACTCTGTTCTACCTTGTCACTTCTCTCGTCTTTCCTGCCTCTGAGTCACATCACAGGTTTACAGGAGGCGCAAACAGGAACGATATACATATGAAGGTCTACGTTTGCAGTCAGTCATATACGACGATGAAATGCTCTGTAAGAGTGTAACTAAACAAAACTGTATGGTATTCATACGCTCTTGTCACACTGTCATGTTGTAAATGGAACTAAGAGTAAATATAAAAGTTCTCATGAACATTTAAAATTGAACAAATGTCACTTCAAAGTGAGGCCTTGGTCTTATTAAACAACTCTGCTCATCTTCCTCTCTGCTCACAGCTCAAAAAAAAGGAGAAAAGCTGAGGTACAAAGTGAGAATTGGGACTATTTGTCTCCATAAATCATGACATGTTTTATTGTCCAACTCCTTTTAAACCAGATCACATGTTTTGAGGATGCGCACTGAGCCAACCTGTGCTACTGAATTTCACTCTTTGTAATTTTGGTCTTTTCACATAGAAAAGACTTTTTTTGTTACATCACACTACAGATGACGCTACAAAAAATCTTTTTATTTATATGCTGACACTACACCTAACAGCAACGCCTGACTGCAGGTTTCACATGAAGACGTGTGATTGGACAAACTGGGATTAGCAGGGACGATGTGGAATTGGACATGTTTAGAAAGAAAATGTAAACATTCCCAACCAATCTGACTTGTTCATTTAAATCCAGATTCAGAGGATAAACAGACATTTATTCTGCACATCTGCCACTGGAAACATGGTGATGATAAACACAGACTTAGACATCAGGACTTGAATATAATGAGTCTCCGTGTGGGTCTGTCTCATATCAAAAATAGTTTGCTTTAATGGAGAAGTACTACAAGAATTTGTACACTAATGATTTTGAACCTGGTTGATTTCCTGTCCAAACATTTGCTACTAACCCCTGAGAGAATGATCACATCACTCTCCAACAACACAGGTAATCAGTGAGAACACAAAGCGTGCTACAAGTGTACAAATGACACATGAGAAATAAATGAAATGGGACACATGTAGAAGAGTGCAGCTTGTCTGGCCTTAAACTGAATGTTGGAGGTTGATATAAAAACAGCAGTCCAGCAGCCTGACACTGTCGCAGCTATCATGGTTTCTGCCTGTGAGCTACGGATTCTCAGTCAGCTGCAGGGTTTTACCTCGGGAGGGCCGTGCCCAGACACACACCCACCCATCAGGTCTGACTCGCTTTAGAGCTTTAAGTCTATTGCGTCCAGCATCCACCTCCTCAGTCTAGTTGACACGGATGCCTGAGATGAAGGGCAGCCCGGTGGGAACCCTTTTCTTGTACTCAACATAGTCCTCGGCGAAAAAATGGATAAGGGAGAGCTCCTCCTCCTCTATCCGCTCCCGGAAGAACCGCCAGCTGGCTATTGTGTAAGCCAGGATACACAGTGGGTTACACAGCATCACCTGCAGCAGCCAGAAAAAGACAACAGATGTCAGCAACAACAAACAATTCATTAAACTGATTTAGAAAACCCCTCCAATAGTAAACCAAATAACCAGTGACTGAGGTCTGTGTACCAGCAGGAGTGGGACATGTAGTTCATAGTTAGTACTTTAAGAAATCTTTCATAATTCTACACAAAGTGTTCCAAAACATACAAACCACAAATGATGCATTTCAAACACTGACAGCTGCATTAAAGCAGCCGAGCAGTAACCCTTCATATCCTGTTCTGTGTGCCCGATCACATCAAACGTTACGTCTTCTGTAATGTTTTTGCTTGTTTTGTTTTAAGTTTGGATCTCAGCGTTAAAAGTTGACAAATGTATTTGTTATTAATTGTTCGCTGCGTCCCTCCTACAAAGAACAGATACTGGCCCTGCTGATGGTGTAAGAACCTTCTATGGCCCTGTCCAGCTCTTCTACAGTAGCGGCCCATCGGTGCCACACAGCAACGCTTCTGGCAATGGCACACACAGTATCATCACAGAGCAGCTGGACTACAGGTGGTACCTGCAGGGCACAGGCATTGCTTCATACTGCTAGCAGTGACAAATTAAATAAAATAGGACTCACACTCGCTTTTTTCCCAGTAAAGGTTTTAATGGTGACCACAGGAACAGCGCTGCTGTTTTGGATGACATAAACCTCCGCCTCTTCGCTCTTTACAGTTTGTAAACAGACTCCATGTTAGACTGTGCCAGCATCGTCATCACTGCTGCTGTTGGGGGCTGCGTGGGCTTAACAGACATTATAAAAGATGGATGTAGCTTCCAGATCTGAAAGTATTTGCTCATCTGCCGTCACACACACATGAACTTAACTGACATCCCATTCTTAAACTACAAGGTTTAAGGATTTAGGATGTCGGCACACCCTGCAGCATAACAGCTTCAAATTGTCTGGGAAAGCTTTCTACAAAGTTTAGGAGTGTGTGTATGGGAATCTTTTAAAAATCACCTGGTAGTGCATTTGTGAGGCTGATGTTGGATGAGCCTGATTCAGTCTCTACTCTAATTCATCCCAAAGGTTTTCTAAAGAGCTTGGAAAGAAAGTGAAAAGACTTCTTTATCCCCAGAAAGTTGATTGTGTTCATCTGATCGTAGTGTTTACAGTGGGAGAAACGTTCAGAGCCTGAAGACTTCTTTAGTCATTTCACAGCTAGCTGCTACCCCATGCACTGAGAATACGAAGCATACGTGGCTACAGGATGTTTCCTGTGAGATCAAACTTCTACCATACACATGGTAGATGGTTCGGATTAGTGTGTGAGCACGTTCATATCATAAACTGTGATCCAGAGTCACTCTGGAGTTTGTTTGGAACCACACAGAACCAAACAGTCTCGCTGAGGCTGCTTTGGTCTGCACGTGAGCGCGATTACTGTGTTCACACCTGCACAAACAAACCACACCAGGTGGAAAAATGAGCTGAAGTTAAACACTAATGATTGCTGCTGCAGCTCACCTGTGTTCCTATGCTCCAGTAGAACCAGCCCACATAGGAGGGGTGTCTGAAATAGGCGTAGACCCCACTGGTGACCAGCACATGGCTTTGGGCCTTCTCATTCTGGACAATGTGATTGAAGTTGGAACCGGCTGTTAACATGGCCGCCTTCCGTAATCCTTCACCACACAGAACCATGAAGAGACCCAAGACGCTCAACCAGCTGAGTTGCTTCAGTTCTATAAGAGATAAGAAAGACCGATGAAATACTGGTGAGCACATAAAAAGCCTGAGAGCGCAGATCAGGATCTGACCAGCTGCTGGTCTGCAGGCCAACAGGAAACCAGGGTACATCACTTCCTTTATTCAACAGAGGTGTGAGCACATTAGGTGTCAGTATGTTCCCATGAAAGGATGATGGCTGGCCTCTTTCTCCTTCCTTCTCTGTTATCTATTAAAAAAACAGATTATTATATTTCTTTGATGTTGATGGTTACACGAATAGCTGTTCATGCATTTTGCATGTCGCCACAGGTTCCCAGCTAAACTATAATGTTACTTAAACTTAACAAACATGTTTACTTCCTATTTTGAAACACGAATCTCCAACCACTCTTTGGAACTGTTGATTGTCATACCCATGTGACAGCAAGGAAAGTGATACATCTCTGGCAGCAGCCAGCATCATACTGGGTACTACGACACGGCCAGAAGCTCTGCACATAGGATGTGAGTCAGCCATGAATCCATTAGCCCATGCACACGCTCCACAGTCTGGATGTAATCTGAGATCATTGTTATTTCAGCATGAGCTAATATACTGGATCAGGCAACCTCCCTTCTCAACAGTTCTGAGTGGACTGAGTGCAGGTCATTACACAGATGACACACCAACCTGGAACGGTCAGCTTCTCCACAATGAACTCCACCCATGATGAGACAGCAGCCAGCGTGTACTCCACACTGTGGTTGAGCAGGAATGAGTCCAACGACAGGCTGCGAGGGTTGATGATGGCCGTTACCAGATACTCGGAGTAATGGAAGAACGACAGGGAACACATGTACCTGCAGAAAGACAGGATTACTTCACGTTCAACTGTAGCCAGCCTATATTAGGAAAAAACACATCCTGATGTCAACGTACGAAAATCTATGTAGAATTTAACCAAGAAAGTGTGACATATATATATATATATAGTTTTACACAACATAACAAATGTACATACCAGCCAAAATGTGTCCAAGTGGTTTCAGAGAAGGTTATAATTAAACCACAGCCAAAGGTCACTCCCAAAAAGCAGGCCCTCACAGCAACCTAGAACGAGGACATGCTGTTAACACACTCTGCACTCACTTTTTCATTGTCCAGGTATTTAAAACTCGTCCTTCACTATTACACCCGTCTGCTCCGCATTCACAAACATGTATTCTGTCTTGCTTCTACCGACTTTAATTCTTCTCCTATCCAGAGCATATCTCCACCTCTCCAAACTTGATCCCACCTGCTCTGTACTCTCACTACAGATCACAATGTCATCTGCAGATATCAAAGTCCAGGGAGACTCCTGCCTGACTTCATCTTCAACCTGTGAACAAGATGGGGCTCAAGGCAAATCCCAGCCCCACCTGTGGCTCAGAAGGGGTCATCTCCAGATCGATAGTTTGTTTCACAGCTCCTCCAGTCTGAATGTCAAATGATCCATGGGCAAGCTGCCCCCTGTGCATCCACAATGCAGAGCGTGAGTGAATGACAGACAATGCACTCATTGATAGGAAAACTGCTTGAATAAATGTGTGTATTATTGGATGAATAAGTCTTGTAGTAAAAAGTGCTTTGAGTGCACAGTATACAAGTACCAGACCATGTATCCCCTGGAACTCATTCCAGCTGCACACCTCACACACTTCTATGTCACTCCTGACTTTACTCATACAGTACCACAATGTGTCTCCTAGCATCCTAAGATATGCTTTGTCTACATCCAGAAAGACAGTACCTTATCTATACTTCTCCAATGCAAACATACAATCTGTAGGGGTCTTCTCAGTCTTAGTTCAAAAACTCTTTCCCATAGCTTCTTGGTAAGGCTCGACAGTTTTCTCGCTCTGTTGTTACTACTGTGCTACATATCACCCTTGTCCTTGAGAAGCAGTACCAGTATCCTCCTCCTCTATTTCTCAGGCATTGCATTAAACAATGTGTTTGCAAAGTCCGCTGCCCTGCTCTCTCAGAGAGACCAAGACAATCCCATAACTCCACAGGTATGTTATGTGGACCAAGCGCCTTTCCACTTTTCATTCTATTTATAGCCCTCACATCTTCCTTGCTAATCCTATGCGCTTCCTAATCCTGTAACTGTCCTCCTTTCGCTCATTTTGTAATTTATCACTGCCTCTTTCTCCATTCATCAACTCA
The DNA here is from genome assembly GCF_000239375.1 of Pundamilia nyererei. NCBI lineage: Eukaryota > Metazoa > Chordata > Actinopteri > Cichliformes > Cichlidae > Pundamilia > Pundamilia nyererei. The sequence continues at coordinate 988,674 of NW_005187570.1, forward strand.
AGCAATGCTGTATAAGTAAATTATATTAGATACAAACAAATACAGGACTAAATGAGCAGATTTCTGAATGGACTTCTGTATTACTTTCTTGTCACAGCACATAAAGTAACTGTTAGTACCAGTTATAGAGTTTAGCCATTTCAACTGTCTAAAATCAGCAAGTTCCTAAGCTTAACAGACTTCTATGTTTAGCACACTAATACCAACAGCCTCTCTCTTCTTTTGCTAATGAGATTAACTCAGTGTTAGCTAGGCTAGCTAGGCGACTCAGTTTGATAACATTAGCAGCAAGATTTAGCATTTAATATTAAATGGCGTAAAACTTGATTGCTATATTAACTGCAGGATGCCAAAACAAACTGAGGTCACAAAAAATACGACTTCAGCATAAGATGCAGCACAAAAGCAGGAAGTTGGTAACCTTATGACAGCACCTACCTTGTACAGAGGTCCCTTGTATATCAGAAGTAAGAGGCCGTTAATAAGGGCAATATGAGAAGAAATCGCAATTTTCCCGGGAGTCTCGGTCAGATAATCAAAGACCCAGTCGTGACGTCCAAACCAGGTTCTGATCAGAGGAATTACAACCACGCTAAGCCCTAAGATAAAGCCATTTATACTTACTCTAGCCTCTAATACCAACTTACTGCCTGCCATGATGGAAATACTGTACAGTGGTAAAATGAGATATCGCGAGAACTAAATGACAATCTCGTGAGGTCATGTGACTGCCTTTGTATCTTATCAGCTGCCAGTACAGAAAACCAGAAGAGTCATGCGGATCAAATAAACAGTTTTGTGCTTCAATAATGAATTGTGCAATAAAATATGCGTTAATACATGCATTTGTTAAAAATGATTTTATTATTTAATAATTAAATTAAAAATGAAAGCACTATTTATAATTCAATATTTCAAATTGAAAAAAAAATTCACAAACAAAGAAACTCTCAATAAAAACATCTTTTCAAAAACGATTTTCGAATTTCAAATAAAAATATAGATTTAACCTGGTGCTTCCTACCTGCCGACCGTTTTTAGTATTGTGATGTTTCGCATGTTTCTTACAGTTTGAAGCAGATGCAACTATAAGAATCAGCACTGAGCCCTTACATTTCTATACAGTGTTCAAGTGATGACTGCAACCTACAGCCTTTAAAATCATGATTAATCCAACCTGCAGATATGGACAGTTAATGTCACGCTGCTCAAGTCTTGTAATTAAGCTGATTTTTAAAATTAATATATACTTGGACACACACACACGGACACACACACACACACACACACACACACACACACACTTTATCCAATATGATTCTGGAATTTAAATATAAAATATTTTAAATGATTTCAACTTCAATCCACGTGTCAAAGATATGCAGCAGTGACAATAGTCCATTTGATGTTGCATTTTTACAATAATACAGTTTTAAGTGTACTGAGTTGTAACAGTGTTTTTCCTGATTCTTTTCCTAATAGAATGATTTGAAAAAAAATTCTTCCATTACTTGACATTTTCAGCTAATAACAAATATTTTTGGTAACATAGGAAATATTTACTTAACTTAGGAATGTAGAGTTCAGACAGGCAGCACAAATGATTTGTTATGTATGTTAGGCATGATTTGATCTGATTTATTCTTGTGAAACTGTGTGTGTGTGTGTGTGTGTGTGTGTGTTGGGGGCAGTCTCCGCTTTCTATAAATGCAATGCTAATACTAATTATTTTCATTGGTGTATGACTTGTTTACAAATCAATAAGCTACACTTTATTGCTTCGAGCATTGCTGGACGTACAAATGAAACTCAGGTCATGAGAATATTTCATCAATTCAATTATCTTACAAAATGAAAAAGATTTTATTTATCCATATCAGATTTACATTTCATCACATGGAAAAAAGCTAATTTCTTTACAGTTACATTCAAAACATCAAACATCAAGAACAAGTTAAAAAAAGAAGATCCACTCAGCAGAGGAACAGACTTGTTCCTGGGATGGTCACTGAAGACAACAGACAGAAATTTAACTCACGTTAGTTTGAACTATGATACCCTGAACTCAATAAGGAATTCTGGACCATTCATTTAGTATTCACTTGCATTCTATCTTCTTTGGTTGCTTGAGAAATAACTGGAAATCTTGCTTTGGGACCTCAAAGGAGACAAAAGCGAAGCTGGAAAACAAAGAAAAAATGCAAAAGGAAAGTTTTATATGTCAGATGTCGTGTTCATTTTATTATTTAAAATCCTTTTCGTTACTTAAAAAAACATGACATCAAACACACAACAGGATGACACATGGAAAAAAGTTTCCAATTTCGTTGTACTGTTGTTCTATGTATGACTGTGCAATAACAATAAAGAGTTATCTGTATCTGTCATGTGTTAAGGCGCTGACAGAAACCAAAAAATAAAAAACTAAACGAGAACTGAATATTCAGTTTTGCGGGGTGGGTAAAGTTATATGCCCACAGTATATTGTGAAGTGGCACCATATAAATAAAACTGAATGAATGAGAATGATTAGTCACAAGGTAAAGCACACTTTTCTAGACCACAGGGATTTACCTTCAGGTTGTTCTTGCTCCTCAATCATAACAGGAACATCAGGAGCAGAGACTGGCTGACCTATCAAGCCATCCAACATGTCTTTGTACTGCTTCTTGTGGTTAGGACGAATAAACATACCAAATCCTTAAGAAAAGGAACACAAGAAAGTCGTTTCAAACCACAAACATTTACAGGAAGATGGCAGAGAACATCTCATGATCTGGAAGAACACTTACTGACAAGAAGGCAGAAGTTCTCATCTCTCTCAGTGAATAAGTTCACTGCTGTGGTCACCAGTTTTTCATAGTTGTCTGTGTTCTTGTAGGTGTGAATAGCCTGAAAGAGCTGTGTCGATCTCTCTGCCCCAAGAGCTTTTTTCACATCAGTCAGAAAGGTAGTGTGGACTTCATTCTTCGATGTAGAACCTGATCAACATAGTTTTATGCTTAACCATCACTGACACACATTACATGACACAAGTTTTTTGTATGGGTATGTATTAAGTAAACATCATTACTGTTTGACAAAAATGCAGCATAATATGCAGAGAATAGGTGAAAACATCAGCTACAGGTAGACCGAGCAGTCAGCTGAGACTGCAAGACCAGGCTCACCAACCTGTGCACGGCCTGGATTGATTACAAGAAGGCCTATGACTCAATGCCCCACACCTGGATCCTGGAATGCCGAGAACTGTACAAGACCAACAGGACCCTAAGAGCCTTCATCAGAAACTCAATGGGAATGTGGCGTACAACACTAGAGGCCAACTTCAAGCCCATAGCACAAGTCACCATCAACCAAGGTGACTTGTTGATCTCCTCTACCAAGGAGATGCTCTGTCCCTGCTGCTGGTCTGCATAGGCCTGAACCCCCTCGTGAGATCATTGGCTACGGATACAGACTACAGAACGGAGCAGTTGTCAGCCACATCCTGTACATGGATGACATCAAGCTGTATGCCAAGAATGAACGAGACATCGATTCACTGATCCACACCACCAGGATATACAGCAATGACATCGGAATGTCGTTCGGACTGGAGAAGTGTAGTCGGATGGTAACAAAGAGAGTTAAGGTAGTCAGAACTGAACAACATTGCAGACACAGAGGACAGCTACAGGTACCTGGGGATCCCACAGGAAAATGGGAACCATGAAGAAGCTGCTAGGAAAGCTGCAACCACCAAGTACCTGCAGAGGGTCAGGTAAGTCCTGAGGAGTCAGCTGAACAGTAAGAACAAGATCCGGGCCATCAACACCTGATCAGGTAACTTGCTGGGATAATAAGCTGGCCAAAGGAGGAGATGGAAGCCACTGACATCAAGACCAGGAAGCTCCTGACTATGCATGGACAGTTTCACAGTTTCAAGTCCAGCACCCTGAGGCTGTACGCTAAGTGGAAGGAAGGGGGCCGGGGACTGTGAGTGTCAGCACCACAGTCCAGGATGAGACAAACAAAAGCCAGAACACTCCACGGTATGTACCACCAGCAGATAGAGGAGGTGGCTGACATCCAGAAATCCTACCAGTAGCTGGACAAAGCTGGACTGAAAGACAGCACAGAGGCACTAATCATGGCAGCACAGGAACAAGCTCTGAGCACAAGATCCATTAAGGCTGGGGTCTATCACACCAGGCAAGACCCCAGGTGCAGGCTGTGTAACGATGCCCCTGAGACAATCCAGCACATAACAGCAGGGTGCAAGATGCTAGCAGGCAGGGCATACATGGAACGCCATAACCAAGTGGCCGGCATAGTGTACAGGAACATCTGTGCCGAGTATAACCTGGAATTCGTCTTTCATGTTTAAAATGGAATATTGTGTCATTCTTCCAAAATTCTTCCTTGACATTCTTTTCTAATCCATGTATCTCACACACATTTCCAAGAACAAAATGAAGAGCGTGTTTCATACCGTTCTGCAGCATTACAGTCTTCTTCTCATCCTTGGACAGAGTGTGATCAGGTTTGTATCCACAGCCCTTCCCTGTCAGCTCCTGGCAATTTTCATCAAACCTCTTTTTGTGATGTGGGCGAACAAACTGGTAGAAGCCTGTGACACAAGGCAGCAACAGCAGTCAACTACAACCTGTTTTGCATTAACACACTGTTAATGTGGTGCCCTGATACTGAAATCATGACTTTGACATTGATATTATTCCTGTGTAGATATCAAGACTAATAATGTTGACAGTTATGTTCCGTTTTTCAAAAGTAACGTTGGGTGAGGTGTTCTTACACTACTGTGAAAAAACAGGGCAAACTACAAAGAACGATTCTATTATTGTAGAGAAATCTCTGTAAGACACAAGGCTGAAAACTCATACTGACTGACTATGATCTGCACTGTATCTAAATATGGCAATGTTCATGGGCAATTTAGGCAGTCATTGACTGCAAGACATTTTCACCCAGTTATTAAAAACAATCTTTATTTAAAATTATGTTGGTTTGTCTAACTACTTTGAGCTTCTGAAAATGCATGTTATAATTCCTTAACAGTTAAAGCAATACTTAAACCCTTTGAATTAAAGCTTATCTCATCCTTACCATGTGAACAGAGACACAACTTTTACAATTTTGCACTGTGCTCGACCACAGTAAGTTGTATATCAAATGAAACAACCTGACCATTGCAGTTTAGAAAATGTGATCTTCATAGAAACCCTGCTTGTCAATACATTCTGCACATATTCAAACTATCGTGCTGTGTACGTTTTAAAACATACTAATTATACATATTAAAATAATTTAAAACACTTTATTGAAAAGAGTGCAAAGACTTTAACGGATTTGTAAATAGTTAGACTCATTTTACAAAGAGCGTAAAATGTCTAATCATAAATTAAGAAAACGTGTTCTGTAGAGTTCAGACGTCTGCAAAGCAGGTATACTTTATAGGTGGCAGCGTACTGTCATTCTTCAGTGTTAACTATGTGTGGTGTAGGGCTGCTCGATTATGGCAAAAATGATAATCACGATTATTTTCACTGAAATTGAGATCACGATTATTTGACGATATTTATTTCGTCCGCCAGAGCTTATATTATTTTTACATGCTGTAGTGCCATTTGTGGGAGCATTTCAAGTTGCTATACATCAATACAACTGTTATAGCCCATATTTTAAAAATGTGTATGCATTAAGTCCATAGTAACTACATTAATTGCAAAAAAGTGCAATAAACTACAAAAAAATTGAAAATCGTTTTTGTTTTTACATATATTTCTACTTGGAGAAATTTAAGAGGTTTATCCCTCAAAACTTTAAATACAAAAAAGTTGCAAAAAATAGTTTACAACAACAGGAAATTTATTTTGAGTGTCTTCATAGTTTTATTTTTGGAGATACAGCAATTTTTATATACTGCAGGAAAAACAAAGAAACAATCCTGTGATGCAAATTTGCAAAGAATGTGCCTGTGCATCAAAATAAACTATTTCCAGCAGTGCAATTCGAGTTCTAAGGCCTACAAGTAAAAAACTACATTTTCCGCAAAAATGACGTCACTTGCCATAGTTCACGTTGATGTCTTTTTCAATGTGGGAAGTGTTACGAACAGCTGATCGGATCGGCAAAGCGTGTTTCTGGAATATTATGTTTTTGTTCCTGCAAGCTCTTTTTATGCAATTTTTGCAAAGCTATATGTGGAAGGAAACCGTGACCGAGGACAAGCTGATGGCATAAGATGTAAGTACAACTCCTCTGGTTTCATATGGAAAAAAATTTATTGTGCTAGCTTAGCGTTCAGGTTCTACAGGGATTTAAAAATAGTTACACAAAACGAGCATGCTGCTCTGACCGGCTTTAAAGGGTTAACAATAACAATGTATTGAATAATGACTTTAAAAAATAATATAAAATAGTGTGCAAATACTGATAACAGTGCAAATGTTTGCAATAAAAGAAATAAATGAAAAATGTGAACTTTGCAGTGTTGCTCTGTGGTGCAGCTACGACACCATAGCAAAGTTTACACACTGTGTCTACTTGATCCACGTCTGACTCCGCGAACCCATAATGTTTCCACACCACTTAAGTTTTTTTTTTTTACCTCTCTTTTCAACCAACGGCAGTCCACTCCTCTCCAAATAACTTCTGCTTAGCTTTCCGAGCTTCCCTCGGGTCCTCTTAATTGTTGTGACGCGTGTTCGAAATGCAGAGCAGTGCGCTTGATTTGCCACATGGAGCAGCGCGAGAGTAAAGCATGAGGGAGGGGCTAATAATCGGCTCAGTCATTTTTAATGATCGTTGAAAGCCCAGATCGTAATCGTGATTAAAATTCGATTAATTGAGCAGCCCTAGTGTGGTGTTTATCGTTTTAATAGCAGTGTATTGCCGTACCTTCTAGTATCAGTACACAACATGCAGTGCTACCACATGCAACACTGAGGCTCAGATACGAGTCTGAATGTTCAGGTCGCTTTGTGTTTATTAGAGCAGAAGATTTACCATGGAGGAGACTCTGAGTATTAGTGTCTTCACTTAAAATTGCTGTCTCAGTCAGCAGGTGATCCAGGTTGTCGGTCTTTTTGTAGGTCTGCAGAGCCCGTATGATGCGGTCAAAGCTGACTTGACTCAGGGACTTCTTCATGTCCGCCAGGAATTTCTTAGCCCTGCTCGCCTTTCCTTCTTCAGACAAATCCTCAGAGACACTCGGCTTCTTCAAAAACCATGGAGGAAAAGATCATCTCAGCAGCAGTGTAAATTCAAAATGATGTTAAACAATCTGGTTCAAAGTTCACTGCCCTCTGTTACACATCTCTGTACGTCTACAGGTATGTCATCTGGACCAACAGCTTTTCTAGTTTTCATCCTCTTCACATCATTCTTACTAATTGTCTGCACTTTCCTCAGGTGTGTGCACCATAGGTTTATTAGATAAATATTTGCTTAAAAGTTCAAATTGAGTTAACAGCAGGCCACAGATAAACATAATTATCCCAACCCTTTAAACTTTAACGATTCATCCCCAACTTTCAACAGTCAGAAAAGACGTTTTCACCGAGTCCAGCTGTGTGTTGTTTAGAACACCACTTACCTGTTCTTGGACCAACTTGATTTTACGTTTTCCACCCCGCAACTCATCCTCCATCCTCTTATCGTATTGAAGAGACAGTGTGGACAAATGATTTGCCTTCAAAAGCAAAACAAGTGGAAAATGTGGTATTTAAACTTTTTTGTTTTATAGTGTAACACCCCCCCCCCCCCCCCCCCCCACACACACACACGATGTGAGTTAATAAAACGAGCTACCTTTTCCTCTCCCATGGTAAAATCACTGTCCTCTCCAGTGCCGTGGTTGCCTTGCTCCAAAGCATCCAGCAGGTTGGCTGGTCTCCTCTGACTGTCCTGCACCTCACTCTCATACTCAAGGCAGATCCTGGCCATTCCACTGGCTCCACTGTTCTCATCTGACCACAAAAACAAGGGTTAAAATTCATCAAGGACTCACTTTAGAGTAGCTGTAGCTGGAAATTTTAAAACTAGTGCTTCCAGCTGTAGGTTTAGGATTAACTGGCTCTTAGTTGAATTTCTACCATTTATTATTGAAGTCTGTGTTTCTACTGTAGTTTTTCTACATTTCAACTGCATAATGAATTCTAAAGACACTCCTGTGAAACCCTTTGCTAAACATATCTAGTATAGCAAAAGAACACCTTCATCTTTAATAGCAAAACATCAAACCACATCCATCATCTGTGTACTCACCGAGTCTCCTCCTCTTCAGGCTGGGAAGGCAGGTGTCCAGCACTTTGGCCTTCTGGGTGTGAGACGTTTGTGAGGAGGAGCAAGAGGTGAAACTGGAGGACTGAGTGTCTGATGAACACACAGCCGCACAGCTGTCTGCTGGAGCCTTCTTCTCAACCACAGGCCTCTTAAATGTATAATGCACAAACTGTGAGTATAAGCTGACAACCTGAACTGTAACCAAGTGTCTACACACCTTTACTGCACATGCAATGAATGAAAACCAGATAAACGATATGTTAGTAGACATTTATTATGAAAGTAATAAGGTTGACATGGTGTTAAAAAAACTCTTATCTTCACCTTTATTCCACAGAAACTCACAGAAAACACTTGACATCAAATTATATTTCAGCACGATGAACAGTGTCATAGCCATTAATGGAAACACTCCAGGTAATTATACACTTTTTGTGTTTTAAATCAAAAAGTTTTCCATTTTTTCAGTGCTTAAAATAAAAAAAACCTTCCCTCCGGATCAGAATCAGTACTATGAGCTGGTTCTTTAACAAAACTGAATAATGCAAGAATTTGCTGCATTGTATAAACCATGCAGGTGCGACAACTCACCATTTTTTGTGCAATCCTGAAGAACTGCGAGACATCACGGACCACGTTGCCAAAGCTGTCACAGAGGCGCACATACGACCTCACCCACGATGGAAGCTGAGCCCGGGCATCGGCACTTTTAAATCTGTGGGGAAAGTTTTCCTTTAGTTTAACAATCATTTTTTTATCATCAATAAATAATAAATAAGGTGACCGAAGCACTTAATTGAAGCTTGTGTGCTGCTGTGTGGTATAGTGGAGGATGTTCCCTCTCATGTGATGTTACTGAAGTAAACCAGCTCTGACCTCTGATCACACAAGAAGATCGCTCCATAGTCTTCCTTGTGACGAATCACTCTACCGATGGCCTGATTCACAGCTCTGAAAGCCTGCTGTTTGTACCAGTCTTGCCCTGATAAGTACTGTTCACACGCACAAAGACAGAGAGATCCAACTACCGTAATACGACAGAGCAACTTTTTAGTGTACATCGATAGTTAATTTTCTTTCACCTTGAGCCCTGGAGCTTTCTTTCGATTCATCTCATCCAAAAATTGCATTTTCAGGATGACTCGAGGGTCGTTCTTTGGAGGGAAAGGAAGGCCAGTGATGATAACACCCCGACCATAGGTGTCTGCAAAATCCAGACCCTCGCTCGCCTAGCACAAGAAGATATCATTACAGAACGGCTATTTGTGTAACCCTACACTAACATGAAAGAAAATCTGTCTATGCATCTTCTTAAATGTTTATCCAATTAGTCCCAGCATCACAGAACAGGAGGTAGCGTGCACCCTGGAAAAGCAATAAAACTGCTAACAAAGAGAGACAACCATTCACACTCACGAGCCATCATTACAAAAACATTGTGTAGTTATGCAGTCTGTCAACAAAAGAAAAAAAATGATGTCACATCTTTGGCACCCTTGTCCTCTCATGTCAACATGTCCTTTGAATATCATATACAGGTGTGGTCAGAGGTTTACTTGGTATAAAAGTCATGATTATTTGGGGCTTTTAATGATTTCTTCCAACTGCTTTATTCAGGGTGGAATGATGTTACAGCACTCATCTCTTATGACTTTCACAAAATTGAGTGCACAACTTTAAATTAATTGAGATTTTCTCTTATTCGCACTGGGCCAAAAGCATAAACTCAAATATTAACATACATCTGCTAAAATCTTTCATAAAGTCTTTTAACTTGATGAGGTCAAGGCCTATAAACTCATTAGTGATCATGATCCATTACAACTACAAGATTTGTCTGGATTGACAAATACTCAGAACAATATGAAAATCCAAGGAACTCAGTAATGAGCTAATAATGAGAACTGTAGATTTATGCCAATTGGAACATTTCTGAACTGCAAATTCCAAGATCATCAGTTCAAACTATTTTAAGTAAATACAAGTTACTCAGATGTCTCACCACTTTATCAAACTCTGGAAGGAGACTCAAACGGTCAGCCTCAGATTGAGAAAATAGGATATTCAACACCAACAGAATTTGCAGCTGCCCACACAGAGAAATGATTTCTCGAGAAAAGTTTTTTGGACAAACAAGACAACGACTGTGTTGTTGTTGACAATGAGCAGGTAGTCTAAGGAGCTTGGAAAGAAAAGTGTCTGGACTTCTTTAAGTTGCTTGAAGACGTTTCACCTCTCAGCTGAGAAGCTTCTTCAGTTCTAGGGTCAAATGCTTTTCTTTCCAAGCTCCTTAGACTATGATAACCTGGATGACTTCACAGACCTTCACAGACAATGAAAACTGGACTGGACGAGTAAAAGTGAGGCCTTCAAACCTAAGAACACCGCGCCGACTATCAAGTATACAGAGGGATGATTTGTCTGTTGTACATTCATGCTCACGATGAGTGTACGTAAACTTCTGACTACAACTGCATACTCACTGTATACAGCTGAAGTTTTGAGGTGAAACATGATAACAGAAAACATTTTAGGACTTTTACAGACTTCATGGACAGCCTCCTCACCTTCCCTCGACACACAGCAAAGAAGGATCCTCCTTTGGATGCTGGATCATTGACTTTGCCGTAATAACCATCAATAACCTGGGAATAGACAGAGGCTAAAGTTTAATCAGATCTTTACTTTTTTTTTTTTTTTTACTATAAACAACTTAGGAAATTTTTTAAGATGTGAAAATGTGAATAGAGGGGTTTACAGCCAAGTGATTAGATACCTAAAAAAACACTCACGTCATTAAAGGTGCCCTTCCCTTTAGGTTCAACAAACATAGGCTTTATGTTCTCAATGCGGTTTGCATGTCCGTTAGCCTGGTGATGACACACAGGCAGGAAATGATTTACAGCAGCATCTTAGATTGTTATAAATGATTCATTTGACTGCGGAGTAACATAAACGTAACATAAATAAATTGGTTCATACAGGTTACAAGACTTAATGATGAACTCTTTTGATATCTTTACATTCTATTTTTTAATATGCATTTCTTATGTATTTCTTGCACACTTCAGAAAGCAATTCTTAGCTTCTAATTAGTATAAGAAGAAGTATTTATGTAATTGAAATAATGATGAGAAAATAAAAAAATGTTAAAGCGATTTGGAAGTTTAAACTATGCTTAAAATCATGATGAAGCAAGGTCACAGAGAGAAACAGACAGGGAGGATGGTAAGGTGTAGTGATTAAATGCCAACAACAGTGACTGGATGCCACAATGGGTGTGAGCCCAGACATCCCCTCAGAAGATGTGACATCCAGGAAGAGAGGTGGGAGAAAGGATAACCAAGTATAATACTGTAGTGCAGAACAAATAAAGGGTTTTCCATCTGTCATCTAGAAGATGAGCAGTTAAAATAAAATAAAGTAAAATAAAAAAATTGGATCTCATAGTTCACAGTTGAAAGTTCCAGCAGAGACGCCAGAGGGATCAACTGCTGCCCAAACTATGGACTTACAATTTGGCTTAACATTCTTTGGTTCTTTCTCTCCTCAAACCCTCTCCTCTCAAAGATCAGAAGAGAATCAGCATTAGCTCCGAGTAGGTTAACTGAAAAAGTATAGTTCAAGTGATTTGATTATTCGGTTTTATGGTCGCGGAATTTGATCTCTGCTTTTTGCAGATGATGTGGTTCAGTTGGCTTCACCGGGTGATCGCCTCCAGCTTGCACTGGAATGGTTCGACTGAGAAGCGCTGGGAATGAGAATCAGCACCTCATTCCCAGCGCTTCTCACTCCCCAGGAGGAGGAGTTTAAGTGTCTCTGGGTCTTGCTCACGAGTGATGGGAGAAGGGAGCGGGAGATCGACAGACGATTGGTGCTGCGGCTGCAGTGATGCGGACGCTGTACAGGTCCGTCATGGTGAAGAGAGAGCTGAGTGTAAAAGCGAAGCTCTCAATTTACTGGTGGTCCCTACCCTCACCTACGGTGACAAGCTGTGGGTACTGACTGAAAGAACGAGATCGTGGAAATTGGCTTCCTCCGAAGGGTGGCTGGCCTCTCCCTTAGAGATAGGGTGAAGAGTTCAGCCATCCAGGAGGGGCTCAGAGTAGAGCCGCTGCTCCTCCACATCGAAAGGAGCCAGCTGAGATGGTTTGCGCATCTTACAAGGATGCCTCCTGAGTGAGGTGTTCTGCACTGCAAGGCTACTCAGCCCCGGTTTTTCGGGTAGGCAGAGTAGACATCGGGAGGCTAAGAGGCAGTTGGAACTGGACGAGTCCCCTCATCAATTGGCTCCATCTAAGCTCTCTGCAATTTTTAATACTCGTAGGCTCAGAGACTGGACTATTTAAACAGAGAGACCTGATCCAGACTTCCTGTACTGGGGTCCTGGTTCCACAGGATGTGTGACACAATTGTCACACATCCCATTACCTCTTATTGGCTGCTGACAAGTCAACCAGTAGCAGAAGCATTGGCATAGTCGTCTCCATATTAAATTTCCAGTAAATTGATTTCTAATTTGCTAGAAAATACAAAATATAGTTCATGGGAAAAAAAAAAACCATCAACATAAAAGTCACTAGAAAAGCTAAAAACGCCGCGCCCAAACTATTATTTCTTTCCTCAGGTGACTCTGCGGACTTTCCACTTACTTTCCAGAATTCCAATGTTTTTTCCATTAAAGGGAAGGAAGGGAAAAATACTAAGAGTCCGTGAGGAACCACACGGCTCAGGTTAGCTGAGGAGAGAATACAAGTTACAAATATATGTGAGTATAACTTACAAATATATATCACAATCAAAACAAAAGATTTCACACTCCATATACAATCCAACATGGTAGCACTTCCTATGATAGCTCAGCAGTAATGTGGTAATAACGAGACATTAAAAGCCAAGAATGTAATAATATGGAAATAGCAAATTACTACAACTTAATCACCAGAATAATATCTAAGCAGTTTTTATTTTTTACCTCGTATCAACATTGGTTATAGGCGAGTTGTGGTAACGGGCCAAAATTGGGTGTAATAACATAGAAAAACGTATGCCTATGAGGCAAAACCAATTAGTTACAGTAATATACTGGCAATATGATATATATCATATATGACATATACCTGCTAATAATAATCTTCCTATATCTGTGCATCTGAATATGTATATACTGGCCCCTCACATTAACCTTATAATAACAAAGCAATAGTAACTAATGGTTAAAAAGTAGGATACTCTGTATTATAATGCTGGATTTTAATCCTGCCTTGTGTTAACAACCTTACTCTTTGTTTAAAGGTAACAATGTAAATATTATTTAATGTGTCGTATTAGTACACCATTAAACAATCTGCACAATCTGTGTGTATACTTCCTATAATTAAAAAACAGAACAGAAGAAAAACATGTCTGTGTGTTAAATATAAATGTTATAATCATGTTATGGTTATTTTTTATTACATCACTGGCAAATAAATTTATGGACAGTCCTAAAACATTAATCCTGTTCATATAGATGTATTGTTGTCAGCAGTAGAGACATTTCGTCACTCTACCAGGTGACTGTCTCAGCTCAGGTTTCCCCAACCTTATAAACAGTACATTTGCATAATGACTGAAACCAGCAGCACTGAGGAACAATGAGCGGTCATGATTGTCTTGACCACTGATCAACAACCAACGACCAAATTAACACGAGCACCATCATTAAAATAGTGATAAAAACAATCGCACACTTGTCTTCAATACTTTTGGCAATATAGTGTAGAAATAGTAATATGTTATATGTCACAGCATCAGCCAGTATTAGTAGTATTATTAAGTCTAATCAATATATTGCTATTCTTATCAGTCATTGGTTTTGCTTCATAGGCACAGGTACAAGAGTACCTTCTGTTTCTACCTTATGACCCCGTTATTGCCAAGCTGTAGTAGAAAGTGCTACTCTTAAACACAATATCAAAAAGGTAATAAGCAATATGACATCACCATGAACAACAGAGCTAAAAGTTAACAATGTTGGTGATGTTAGCACAATCAAACGATTTCCATGCTGTATACTGTGATCTTACCAATGGTGTTGCCTAAAGACGCCATGTTTTCAGGAACAAACCTGCCACACAAATTTACAGTTTGAGTTTAGCACTCAAGTAACAACTTCAAAGTCAGAACCAGTAAAATATATATGAGGTAACATATAAAAAAGGAGCTCTTCCTTCCCACTCTCACCAACTGCTACTGCTAAGGGATTGTCTGTGTCATACAAATAAGGCAGATCAGGCAGCAGGACACCGGCCCTCGAGGCCTGGAGTTCCCCAGCCCTGTTTTAGAGCATCATTGTTTACTGAGCCACAACAGCTCTTATCTCCTAGTGACACATCCTCCATGAATTGAAAAGTGTATGGGTGCCTCTGAGGGACATCTCTCTAACACATTACACCCCCTGTTTTAGCCCTCTAAAGCCTAGCCTGTCGCTGGCATCAGACAGGTTTTTCAACATCTGTAACTGTATCTCCTGTCCCATCTGTTCAATTGAAAGACTTCGTGGTTCCTGAAAGCAGCGATACAGTGATATTTGGGTCATAACGTTAAACCCAGGCACAGTGCTGCAGCAGTCCCAAAAGACTGGTTGGTTGAGAGAAGAGAGAGGGAGTGAGTGTGATGAAGCTCTACAGAAAACTGACATTTTATTGGGCATCTGGGTTCTTTTTTTTTTACCGTTTTGCTGTTTGTTGTTTTCTGTGTTGTTTGCTGAGATTTAGATGTGGTGCCCTGGAATTACCGTAATGACCCTAATATAACTGAAAAAGGTGATACTTTCAGAAACTGCTGGAATTTTTTGATTGCCCCATTGTTTTAAGAGTTATGGTAATTTGATCTAAAAGTCTGACCTAAACCCTACAGGAGCGCTCCCACTGGTTTTAAGGGGTTAACAAATCAGGGTTTTTTTTATAAACAAACAAACAAACAAACAAACAAACAAACAAACAAACAAACAAACAAAAACTGTCTAACGTCTTACAAATGAATCAGCACTATATTGAAAGGTTTTTCATAATAAGATAACAGTTTCCAGTTACAATTTCGATTTAACCAAGAGTTACTTAAACTCTTAACAACCAAACACGTTCTATGGAACAGGAAATAAGGTTGGATTTTTTTCCTAGGATTTTTCATAAATCTCCCTGACCCAGTTCAGTATAAGTGTTATGTATCTCTTTATTATGTATCCTGCTGCGACACTGATCTTTCCTTCTTGTGAATGTGGATCTAATAGCTCAATGCCACTGACAGCCTTTATTGTCGTTGTAGGACTCATCTTCCTGCAAGGACAACCTGTTGTCCAACCACAGACAGCAAGCTTGTTTCTGTTTTTCCTCAATTCCCATTTCTCTTGTACTCCCCTCATTTTTTGTGTGTATCCTGAAATATCTTAGCTACTCATGCGTTTCCAGAATGCTTGCTAGCTTCCAGGTATCCCTCTTGTAAATCCTAACCATAAATCTGGTAGTTGGGTTTTTTTATTATTATTATCATTATTATAGTAGTGTTTCCTTGCTAGCATTCTAGAATTACAACAAAAGGATCTCCTTTGTCCTGGTGTGACTGCCTTAGCAGCTTCTTTTTTTGTTTGCATTGTCACCTTGGTCACAACCAGTCCAATGGACAAGGCTTGAACTTACAAACACTTTGATTCCCTCAAAAGCTTTAAACTCATCACTGGTGTTCTGATATACTGAACACTGTAGTGTTCTGTCAGGACAAGAAAGCCAAAGTGGTGCTTTCTTCATCAAATCTAAAAATAAACATAAATTAAAACGTACCAAAGTATGTGAAAAATTAATAATGTTAATAATGTTAATAATGCCTTTAATACATTAGTAAGGAAAGCTGTAACTATGATGGAGAAAAGAGACAGCAGTTCTGACCATGTCTGGTTTAATGTAAAAGGCAAGTTGAACAGGTGAAGGCTCAGCAGCACTTTCAGATTTGCATCTATGAGAATGTCTGAATAAGTAATAAGTTTAACCTGATCATGTATATGTATATACAAAAGTTCATTTAGCAAAGATTCAGTTAGATATCAAAAAGAAGTTGAAGAAATGCAAACTTATTTAATCCCACCACTTAATTAAGGTGAAACCAGTGAACAGTAGAAGTAATGTCCAGTCTAATACCTGCGTTGCCTTGTTTAGTATTGCAATACTTATTGATACTTTGGAATGAATATATCTTATGTGAGCTCTCCAGTTAAGTCTTTGATCTATTATTACCCCAAGAAATCCATTTTCATTGACTCTTTCAATATCAACAGCATTTATTTGAAGCTTAACATTTGTAGTTAAACTGCTATTTCCAAATAACATATTTTTAGTTTTATTCAAATTTAATGACAATTTGTTTTTATCAAGCCAAAGCTTCAATTTAATTATTTCATTAGTTATCTCATCGAATAAATGCTGCAGTTGCAAGTTAGTCTGGATCCATGTACTTAAATGGTCTCAGTTCCAGTTGATCATATTCTGCAATTGTCTGACTGATGCAACTGTTTGTTTTTTTCCAGATGTAGCCGAGTTGTTTATTTCAGTGTGTTTCAGTGAGTGTGTTTTCATTTTTGGTAATATAGTAGAAACAAAGTAGATAATCTGGAATCTCATGTCTTGTGAACACTGATTTTATTGCTACTATGACTCTTCCACTTTATGTGCTTAGCTTAATAATCTCTGAATAGCTCTATATAAGAATCAGCTTATTTACAGTTTACCTCTAATGCACAACAGTTTGATTGTTGGAGTGTTCATTCTAATACCAAGTGCCTTGAGAAGACAGTTTTCCTGAACTAGTGTTATATAAAAGTGAGTTGAAGTCTTCCACACACACAGCAGGATTTTACTTGACTTTCTAATAAATCAAAAGATGAGAAAAAATATGGTTTGACAACTTTTCCCCAGAGGTCAGAGACTACCATGAGCTAAATGAGTTTTGCCATGCACCTTCATTTGTATTTAGGCACATGGCAAAACTTGACCGACCTGTTAGAAAGTAATCATACGCTAAAAAAGAATACCGACCTCCGATCAAACGCTGAACTTAGGTGCGCTCCATCAGGCCCTTGTGCAATGATGCTCACAAAGATCTGGTCCCGCTCAATCACATGGTTGTTCTCCAGACGTACTGGGAATTCTCTGTAACAGCAGGAGCAGAAACTCACTGGCATATAGAGATGTATTACAGTAAACATATTTGGCCCAGATACATGCATAACACTGTTTCATTAGGGGCTGCACTGACAATCAAGTGAATACACTAAAGTTACGAGTTATTAAATCCACCTACGGTGTCAATTTAAAAGTCATACACCAGCCGCTTCATGATTTATCACATTCACAAACCTGTGTGTCCACACCACCCACCTGCCAGGTTGGGGGACAATCACACCCTTAAGGGGTAAAAACTGCCTGAAACCTCTGAACAGTTAATGCAATCGTTTGGACCAGGGCTGCCTAATCCCAGTCCTCAAGAGCTACTATCCTGCAGCTTTTAGATGCATCCCTACTCCAACACAGCTGAATCAAATGGTTTGATTACCTCTTCAGCATGCCATCATGTTTGGCAAAGGCCTGATAACAAGCCATTCATTTGATTCGGGTGTGTGGGAACAAGGATGCATCTAAAAGCTGCAGAACAGTAGCTCTCGAGGACCGGGATTGGGCACCCCTGGTTTGGACAGTCTGACTGTTTAATTTAAAATCCAGGTGTGGTTACAACATTTTCAAAACACATTAACTTTCCAAAAACCTATATGTTACATGTTTTAGATGTAATTCATCAGCAGGTGCTATGCTGCCTTTGGATGCTAACAAATGAACACAGGTCTGTCTAATGTCAGAGTCATTCTTAATTATTGACAGATAAATGCAACATAATGTATCAGCATTCCTGGTTTATCCATGTTAAAGACCACTTTTTATGCTGATACTTCTGGCTTTAAAACAAATCATTAACTTTCATGGTGAGTTACAAAAATCACCAAAGATTTAAATTTTAAGAACAGTTCACTGTGGACAGTGTTCAGCCTAAACAGGTATAAAGGCCATTGTGTTTTGGTTTTATTTTAATGAGCTGCTACTCAGGTGGGAAAAATGTAACTGTGCAGCTGTGCAGTCAGAGTGACAGCTAACTTACATTCTCATCTCAGATGTGAAAGACGACAGGGGAGAGAGGGTACCACTGGTCAGAATGATGCAGCGAACGCCTTGATTCACCAGATCTTGCATACTGAAGCCCGGAGAGAAGCACCAGTAACTCAGAATATTGCCTGCAATATGCAGAGAAACAAATCACATTTACTTACAGTACAAATAGTTCATACACTCATAACAGGGTTCACATTCTGACCTAAATGTAAAAAGAAAATATCATGATATTACATTCAGTTCATGTGACTCCATGTAACCCACCAACGCATCACGCTGTGCATCGTTACCTTGTTTTTTTGATGAAGATGAAGCCCACATGTCAACACTCTGTTTCTTTTTGTGAACGCTGGTGTCCCGATGGATATGAACCTGAGCCAAACACATGACACAAGCTCATCATTAGTCATTTCATTTCAAGAAAAAAAAAAAGAAGAAAAAAAAGAAATTAAACATTTAAGATGCCGAAACAATGGTTACAGTTTCAGTTACCTCTCCATCAAGTGTGGCAAAGATATGTTAGCTGGTTCCAATATGAACACAACTGTACAAAAACACACCTTAAAATGAGCCGTGTTGGTCTCCATCTGGTGCTGTCTGTCCTTTTCTGACGGTTCACCACAAAATACCAGCTGAAAACACCAGAACAGAGGGGATCGCTCAAACACGCCACGAGGTGATTAAATAATTACTCTTTATGCAATAAATAGTAATAAAGTCTATCATTTTGTTGAATGATCTCAATCACACAAATATTATGGGACCAATCCAAAAACCCAAACAAAGAAGCAGTTTGACAGTTTAATATCCATACAAAGTGTACCTGTATGATATCAGACAGCTTCTGGAGTCCACTTGTATTGAGGAATATTCCGGGCTCTGGTGAGAAACATGCATCAAACAGGTCATTTGTTACTTAGTAGCACTAAGATGATCTGTATAATACACCCAGCAAATGTTACAGATGATAAATGAAGTGATAATGTGTCCTACGTCCTGCCAGGTATCCACTGATCTGCTCCAGAGCTTCATAGACTGCCGTCTTGTTGCTGTAGGTCAGATGAGCTCTTTCTAACACCTCATAGATGAAACTAAGACACAACAGAGAGACATGCAGTGCAGGTTTATTATTACAGTTAACATTCAGAATCATTCTCTGACCACCTAAGGAAGAACCCCACTAGGGTTTATGTCACGGTAGTCTAAGGACTACCCACACAGTCTCTGACCACTTTCTTCTTCTTGTTTTATTTTAAATACATGACTCCAACCACAGATTTGTCACAGTGTCACCACACTACCCTAAAATACTTTGGGAACATTTGTGTCAGTTTCCTGCAATAAAGTATGATAAAAACGACAAACTGTGACGTGTGTTTTCTTACCTGAACCATACTCTATGGAACAGAACCGACTCAGACGTGTGTGGAAATAAATGTCGACAGTCTGTTTTGGAAAAATTACGAATTGACGCCTTTAAAATAAAATTTACTCTCATCCTGGTCAGATGTCATCACTTAAAGTCTTGTTTCTTGCCCTCATCCTACTGATGTTTTACACTGACTGCACTTCAAGTCTGGCTTTGTTGCCTTAGAAGCTTTCTCTCTTACATTGTCTGCTTTTTCCACATGACCTTAACGGCATTCAGGGAACCAACAAAATAAACATGAACAGATACATGTTCTTATCTGTTCTGTAAGGATGTGTGTATCTTATCCATCCATCCATCCATTCGCTACCGCTTATCCTTTTCAGGGTCGCTTGGGGCACTGGAGCCTATCCCAGCTGTCATAGGGCGAGAGGCTGTATCTTAGTGAAGCTAAAACTCAAACATTTTAATGCCATCATATTTCAAACCTGCATTGTTAAAGGTGGAAAAGCTTTGACAATATTTATTATTTTCTTGGACCAGCTCTCATCAAGTGTGCTTTGAGATTTATTTATTCATTTTCATATGTTTGGAACAACTGTATAATCAGTTTATTAATGGGCAACCCATACACTCTTATTTTGAAAGCCTGCTCAGCACTGCTGTCACCTACATTCCAGGTTTAGTAATGCCTTTATCACTTGGAACATCATAGGAATCAATGGCAGCTTCCAGATCCAGTAGTATCTCTGTTAAAGCAGAAAACAAGTTTAGAAAAAGACCTCCAATCACCAACCAACAGGACGACCGACTCCACAATACTTACGTTTGATTTTAGCAATGGTGGACAAATCTAACTTTAAACCTGAAACAAAACAAAAGACAAAATATCAAAAGACCTGCAGCTGACAATCTTTTACTTGCTTTACTAAAGAATAAACTAAAATTACTAGTAATAATGAAACTAAGGCCAAGGCAAAACTAAGGCTAGTAAAGTAGAAGTAAATCCAAACTTTTAAAGTATACAAGTAGCCCAAAGTACCATGACATTCATAAACAACTATACACTCTAAGTATTAGATGGAAAACTCTGTTAGGAACATGTGTATAAGCGAAGGTTTTCTTACCAGAGCTGAGGGATTCCACGTTGACGTCTTCACTCACAGAGTCTTTGTGGCTGATTTCTTTAGCCTGCTCCACAAGCAGCCTGTCCACAGCATTGATGGCCGAGGCTACATCATAGGGAGTCAGATCAAACGAGGTTGATTCTTCACATGTCTTCTCCTGCAAACAAAAAAGACATCAGATCAGGTGGGATAGTATCAACAAAAGTAATTATCAGCATAATTCAAATAACAAATATTTATTTTAAACATTATTATAAGTCTGTGCAACCAATGTTTTTGTAAATAGTAACTTTATTTATATAGAACCTCTAAACCCGGTGAATGAAATGAAAATGGTGTGTAGTTACTACATGTCAAAGAATGATAGTACAGGTAATGTAAATGTAGAGTTTGTCTGAGAATGTTGTGTCCACAAAAACATAGATTTTAGTGGAGCAAACTGGCATTAGACCATCACAACCAACGAGTCCTTTGTCTCAAGTTACATTTGTTGCATTAAGCTGAATGAGATTTTGTCAGGAAAAGTGGCCATCGTGTAATAAATAGATGAAAATAACATGATGAGCATGTTCCAGAACAGTGTTCACATTAATAATCATAACAAATTAGCTTTAATCAAGAATGACATATGCTTAGATTGTTGCTTTGCAAAAATCCCAAATATGTTGTTTAGCTCTCTACCACTGAAATGATTGACCAAAAAAATATTATAACATTGGCAGGCACCAGTGCTACACCTCAGCATCAGGGTAAGTAGGATTTTCAGAAAGCGTGACCTCTGACCTTGACCCTGAGTTCATGGTCACATATTTATCACATACTTCAATGATGAATCATGCCTTAAATATGCAGCACCTTGCATTGTGCATTAACTGTAAATTTAAATGTAATAAGAAAATGTCTCGAGCTTCACATGTGTCGAAACAGATTAGCCAATTACTAGAGTTTGCTGCTCAGAGGATGTGTCACCAAGTTGGGAAAAACAACTAGAGACATAGACAGGTGTGGTGGTGTACCGGGGCCTCGGTTTAGGACTACGCTTCCTGCTGACTGTCACCCAGCTGTCCCGTTTTCCCGGCTGCTTGGGACAATCTGCTGGGTGAAAGCTAACGGTGGCTATGCTAGCTTTGGCTGCACCTGCTACATGGGCCTGGCTAGATACAGGTGAACCCGGGACTCCAGAGCTGTAAACAGGCTACATTTATTACAAGTATCGTTATTACTAAAGAGGGCCGAGGAGTAACTAAAGCTCTGACATACTGAGCAGGAATGTGGAGGAGGGACAGGTGAAGAGGCCGTGCTGCTAGAGAGTCGGCTACAATCGAAGTGAGCAAATTCCTAAAGATACAGTGAATGAATACTGTGAGTATAATTAGTGGGTGAATCAAAAGAGAGTGTGCTTTGGTGACAGAATGTGAAGATTACACTGTGAAATCTCCAAGTTATATACATGGCATGATGATACAGGAGAATATATGCTTTGACAGGTTTTTCAGGTCATAGAAGAAAATACTTGTTCATTTGCAAAATACTCGAGATCTACTGCGATCTATAAATTATAATGCACAGTAATGACATGGGATGTAGTAAAAATCATACATTTTCTGAAGATATTAGTTCAATATCTGGTTTTCAAAGGAAACATTGGTTTTAATATGTCCTTATGGTTTGAGTAGACCAGCCCCTCTGATTTCAAATTAGGCCCGATGTGGCCTGCAAGTTAAAATGAATTTGAAACCCTCTAGTGTAGACCATCCCCGTTTAGTAGTGGGTCACTTGTGGTCTTTGAAGCTTTTATATACAACAATGCCAATTTTTAGTGAATACATTTAACAGGGGAAACCAGATATAACCTTACCACATTGTGAGCTTCGTCAAAGATAACCACAGCTCCATTCAGGTCGATATTGTGTGCCTTGCGGCTCTGTGGAATGAGAGAGGGAGGGAGAGGCAGTTGAATATTAGCATTCATAGAGATTAGAAATGACAGTGCCAATCACAACACTAAAGTCTCTGATGCTCATTTATGGTCACATACCGTATGTCAGCCTCAGATGTAATGTGTATGACGAAGCTTACCTTTGGATCTAGCAAGTAGTTGTATGGCATAAAAATGATATCTGCTTGTTGTTTCAGTGAACGGGAGAGGTAGTAAGGACAGACTCTGTGGAAAAATTTGCAAATGCGAAATCAAATACGTGAACTTTACAGAAAAACTGACTCATTATGATAGCTGTTTAAAGAGATAACATAGTACAAAAGGTATAGTTTCCATCCACTAGCCTGTGACCACGTAGCCCAGCAGTTACTGAGTTTCAGTGGTTCTTGGACGAGTTGCTGCACTGTTAGGGGAGGTGGTTGTTAAGGCTTTTAAGATTTATTGCTCAGATGACTGTTGCATTTTGACTCAGAGAATTTGAAGGGTTAAAAAGACATTAAAATGAAAAAAAAAAACCATCATGCTTCTGGTACTGTTTCTTGGTAGTGAAGTTTCAGGACAACTACTGAAAGAAAGTCAAAAAGCATCCTTCAAATGATAATGGCTCATTTGTGATAAGGCCCTTTCATTCATTTCAAATCTGCTCCAGTTGTTACTTTAGCCCTTCTCCATTTTCTATTTTAGCACTTTTCTATTTTCTTGTGCTCCTTCCTAATGTTGCTGTCCCCTCTATCACAGCTGCGGTTTTCTGTTACTTGAAAGACCCACAGGACACAGGCCCAATTTTTCTCAACCACCTTTGGTGTTGTCTTCCATCAGGACCTGGGGACTTCTAGTACACATGCAGCACAGATGTTCCTGTATCCCACTCACTTGATCGTCCTTCTCAGTGTAGCCTGCCCTAGTTTGCATCTTACATCCCGCTACTATGCGCTGGATAGTCTCCGGGGAACCTTTGCACAGTCTGCAACTTGGGTCCAGTCCGTTAAGGACTCTGCTGTCCTTTAACCTGGCCTTTTCTAGCTAACATGTTGATATGTTGATAGTACGTCCACTGCAGGGATTGTCCATGATGGTTCCTGATCATGTCTTTGGCATACTTGGAGCAGCTCACCTCGGGTGGCCCATCTTGCTGATGAATTCATGGATGCTCAGTGTTTCATCCTGCATTGTAACTGCGCCTCTTTCTGTTGCCTGTGGTGCTGGGCGTCTGATGGAGATCTCTATACATTGTGAGGAGTTTTCATGTCCTGATATCAGTGGCCCACATATCCTCTAGTGGCCAATTTATTATTTCATAAATCATATTTATTATTTATTATTATTATTTCACACTCAGGCACTTGTAGATTGTTGATTTGACCACTCCTATTTTAGAGTAATTTGGGTTTTTCAGCATAATAATGTTCTCCTTCACTTCGATATGACTTTGGACCTCATAATGAAAGTTCTACTGAACTGCTACAAAATGCAAATTCAGCACTTGGAATCAACTCTAGATCTGTTATCTGATTAATATGTGATGGAATGAGAGAACAGTCCTCACCTGGCCATGAAACTGTCTATCAGTCAGTCATCCGACTACTTTAAACTGCTAAAAATAGAGGACGATGCATTAAAAATGGCTGCAATTCTGAAACAATTAAGACTTAATGTCTGTTAAACCCCACTCACTTTGCAAGTGTACACTTAAATCACATTTTTATTGTTGACTGTGAGAATCTACTGTATGGCACATTTAATAACTGTCTAAATGCTTATGAAGCTAACTGTACACTTCAGTTTTCCCCCAACCACTCACGAGTATTTTGTAACTAAACAAGAGTATCGAAATTTTTTGTGTGTTGTTTGTTTTTTTTATACAAGAATTTGAAATATTAATAAATCTGCAATTTTCCTAATTTGCAGAGGTGATGCTACAGTGGACCCTTTGGAAGTCTAGTTCTTGCTGCATGTTTAATATCCCCACTATAAGTGGATAAGCAGACTCACCCACTCTAATGAAATGCCCATATTTGGTCACATATTTATTGGATCACTTCACTGTTCTGATCAAGACTTCAGCTTTCTAAATTGTGACCATCTGTAGATTACTGACAGATGGATCGCAATGGAGGTTTCACACTGGAGAGAGTGCAGTCACAAAGCGCTGTAAGTTAAAATAAACATACCAATATAGACAATACAAAAGGTTACATGTAAATAAAAATGTATTTTTAAAAAGAATGTTGATCAACAGCAGGCTTGTTTAAACAGAAAAGTTTTTAACTACTTTTTAAATGATTCCACAGATTGAATCAGAAGCAGAAAAATCAAATATTAAGACATTAGTTTGGTGTCACACAGAGACACCCAGCCGCCAATGTTACCAATGATTATTTCTTACCAAAGAAAGAAAGTGCAGTAAAGAGACTGAAACAGACAACTACAAAAAAATGAACACATGAACTACAAACCTCTGTTTGGTGCCAAATTGGACCAAATCTTCCACATCGAGGATAGAATTAACCAAATCTCTGTCAGTGCTCTTATCTAGAAGAAGAAGAAAAATCAAGCTTGAGATCTGGTATTTATAGGATACTAAATCACTGAAACATGTGATTAAAACCAGGGCCATCACAGGTGACCCCTTGCATCCCACCCACCACCTGTTTGACCCATTGCCCTCCAGACGATGCCTCAGGTCAGGCAGGTCCTAAACCTTTAGACTCAAACAGATTTTTTCCTAGAAGGACTATAATAAATCAAATACTATGTACAGAAGGCTAGAGTGTAATCAAAATATAAAGTGTAATTAATTATACATACTATTACAATGCTAAGACATTCAGAATGTATGAGTGTCATTATAACTAGCAGCATAACTAACTCACTCCATACCTACTACAAGCTTTATCCAAAATTAAAGTTTGAAGCCTAAATTAAAAACATGTAGAGTTCAGGAGGGGACACACACCAGTCTGTGGCCTGAACTCAAAACAGGAGCTGGTTCACTTCATGTTTATTTATATAGAACCAACAAAAACAGTCACATCAAGGTGCGTCATTCTACAAGGTAAAGCCCTACAATATTTAGGAGAAAAATCACAATAATAAAACAAAATCAAGTGAAGAAACCTTCAGCAGAATCAAGCTCAGAAAGGGAAATCTGCCATGACAGGTTGGGGGATCACGGGAAATGGTAAATGGCCTGTATTTATATAGCGCTTTACTAGTCCCTAAGGACCCCAAAGCGCTTTACATATCCAGTCATCCACCCATTCACACACACATTCACACACTGGTGATGGTAAGCTACATTGTAGCTACAGCCACCCTGGGGCACACTGACAGAGGCAAGGCTGCCGGACACTGGCGCCACCGGGCCCTCTGACCACCACCAGTAGGCAACGGGTTAAGTGTCTTGCCCAAGGACACAACGACTGAGACTGTCCAAGCCGGGGCTCGAACCGGCAACCTTCCGATTACAAGGCGAACTCCCAACTCTTGAGCCACGATTGCCCTTCGAAAGACAAAAAGAGAGGAGAAAACAGAAAACACATGGTGGCTCCTCACCACCATGTGTTTTCAGGTGCCTGACGCACACATGGAGACATCATCTTGATGTATTTGTAGATGCTCGATGTTTACTTTTGAGCTCCGACACTCAATCAGTTGGTGGCATTACCAGGTGAACTTAGCAAACACAGCTCACATTAAAACCTCCAAACATTCATTGTGTATTTTAATATTGCACCAAGACCTGGGAAGAGAGGAGGAACAAGACGTGACGCCAGGCTTGGCAGCATAACGACTGGAACCACAATTGTGGACGTTAAAACGGGTAAAGACTAATCACTGTAAACACAGAAATGCGAACTGAATCGTCTGTATTTCAGTTACACCCCCTGTGGCCCCAATGGGGAAGCTTCCTGGCTCCGTCCTATCACCTCCAGTCACTGAGGGACCGCTGTGGTGACCTACTGACCCTTTTCTTTCTTCTCCCTCTCTCTCCCCATGATTCCGGTGGCGACTGCACCCGATTTACCATGGGTCACTCAGATGTCGGGGCAGGAGTGCTGCAGTTGCACAACCTCCGAGTGTCTGTTAATTGAGATGGGCCATGTGTTCTGTGGCCCCGATTTCTGGAGGGCCATACAGCGTTCCTGTAGGGTACCAGAGGGGTAGATTCCAAACTACGCTGCGCGGCAGAGCTCGGCCCATCAAAACCTGGTTTGGACGGGGGCATTGTTGGAGGCAGAGTGGGTGGAGATCAGGTGTGTGAATGGGGATTTTCATAAGTATCCTGTGGTGCAGCTGGAAATTAAATAATAATAATAATGGATTCGATTTATATAGCTTCTTTTCAAGGCACCCAAAGCGCTTTACAATGCCACTCTTCATTCATTTGCGCATTCACACACTGGTGGAAGCAGCTACGGTTGTAGTCACAGCTGCCCTGGGGCAGACTGACAGAAGCGAGGCTGCCATATCGCGCCACAGCAAGAAAAACAGCTGACACAGCGCGATAATAAATAATTATAATAGTCTGTCATCAAAGTAACAAATGCATGGACTAGATTCTCAACATAACAGTTTTTCCCCATTTTTAAATCAACTGAAAGCAGGCAGTAGATATTTTGTTGATGTGCACATTTTGGACATTCCTGGACTCCAAACTTTCTCACAGTAGTCCTTCCTCACAGGTTGTGCCATACTTTGAGAGTTATTAGTGTCAAATAATATAATATTTAAATTATACATGTAGTCAGTAAAACAAAAAGGTAACAGGACATGCTTTTCCAGACTGCGTTCTGCTACACGGATACAGTCACTCTGTTAGACCATTACCTTCAACGTTGTTGTAGTAGACACATGACCTGGTGGAAACTTTGGCTCTGCACATATGAACCTGAAAAACAAAAAAATGATTCCACATTAAGACAAACCACTAACCATCTAGCCCTAACCCATTACTTATCTTTCTTTTTTTTTTTACCAGCTAGATCGCTGGCAACGTAGTGCAGCAAATTAATGTGTTAAGATAGATAGATTGACCCAGGAAACTTACAAATTTGAAAATAATCAAATCTTTTTCATTACTCAACAGGACTGTCAGAATAAAAATGAAATAAAAAAATTATTAGCTAATACAAATTAAAGCATTAGAAGTATTTAAACAAAAAAACTGTAAAAATAGGAACCTACTACTGACTTCTGTCCATAAATTCAAATTAAGTTTCCTGGAATAATCTGCAGAAGGAACTGAAACTGTCAGGAACGGTTACCACGAGGCAGTGTGACTGTTTGTATTGTCGCTCTTAATGATCTGCTATTGTATATTTTTTTCACGTTGGTACTCTGATGGAAATTTCTTTTACCTTAGTGTATTGATTATGTGTTTTACAATAGAATACGTATAGAGATATTAGTTAGAGATAGAAAGGATAGCATCATATTTGTGTTTTATGCTTTACACACACAGTTATTGTAAGTTAGATGTGGACTGGCACACCCAGGCACCATTAGACACTGGAGAGGAAGAGACCCCTCTCTGACCTTTGGGAGTGAGGGGGCCTCCGGGGGGAGGCCTTGGAAGGTAAATCTTCATGTGACTGTTAAGTGGAAAAACAAGGTTTCAACTCTCTCTGTCTGCAGATGATATAACCCTCTCCCCAGCCACCTCCTCCAGCAGATGAGCAGCGGTTATCCAGCCGGACGTGTTGGGGGCGGTTGGTCAGGAAGTCCAGTAACCATTTGCAGATGAGGGAACTGATGCCCAGGTCTGTCAGTTTCCTGATGAGTTGTGAGGGGAGGATTGTATTGAACGCTGAACTGAAGTCTATAAACAGCATTCTGGCGTAGGTGTTGTTGTTGTCCAGGTGTGAGAGGACAGAGTGCAGTGTGTTACGTTTCGGTGTTGTCAGTGTTTTGTTTTTCCGTGACTGTCATGTATTTCCTGTTTTACTTTGAAAGTCTGTGTTATCTTAGTGTGTTCAGTTTACGTTTCCTTGTCTCGTCAGGTCTAATTT
>NW_005187570.1:1022714-1025781 GCF_000239375.1 Pundamilia nyererei
CTCTCGAGAAGATCTGCATGGAGGAATGGGCCAAAATACCAGCTACTGTGTGTGCAAACCTGGTAAAGACCTATAGTAAACGTCTGACCTCTGTTTTTTTTCACATTCTGTCTCTCACAGTTGAAGTGTACCTCTGGTGCAAATTACTGACCTCTGTCATCATTTTAAGTGGGGGAAGTCAGCCACTTGCACAATCGGTGGCTGACTAAATACTTTTTTGCCCCACTGTATGTATATATATTGTTTTGGTTGTTTTATATGTCCAAAATAAAAGTTCATCATCTTCATCATCTTCTGTTCTGGATTCATGATGCTAAACTGAAGAGATCCAACAATGAGTTTGAAGAAAGAAACTATTTTTCAGTTTTCCTGGAACAGTGACAACAAAGCTTATCTACAGATTATCTAAAGTTGCTGTTGAGGTGGTCGTTGATTTCATTGAGCTGCCTCAGATATAATGCAACTCCACCGTCTTGAACTAGAGCTGGTGATAGTAGCACCTCTGTTCTTGAGATCTACTGCACAGGGGCAGGGATAGCTCAGTAGGTAGAGTGGTGGCCCCATGATCAGAAGGTCGGGGGTTCGACTCCACTGAACGGCTACCCTGAGGTACCCCTGAGCAAGGTACCGTCCCTACACACTGCTCTCCGGGCGCTGCACTGGTGGCTGCCCACTGCTTCACTGGGTGAATGGGTTAAATGCAGAGGACACGCACACTTTTACTTTACACTGGCCCACACCAACCAGACCCTGCAGCAGATGGAGAACTGGTTTATGTAATGCTATAGTTTTAGGCCGCTGAGCAGAACAAGAGTGAAGCTACTGTTCTGAGCGTAAGTCCAATAGAGTAGAGTTGGTACAACTGATGTTTGGTCTTTGTGAGTCTGTCAAAAGTAGATATTTTTTGGTAAATCAGTAGTGAGGTTGCAGACATTCAGTGTTTTGTGTTTAATACAATTCATTGGACATAACAATTAAAACATCCCATTATATTTATATCTTTAAAACTGCATTTATAACTTACTTTGACGTGGTTGCTCTCCTGACGCATGACTTCCTGGTTAATACACAACTGCTCTCTTGAGCCCAGCACACACACCTTTGGCCTGAATCAACAGAGACATTGGAGAACTGAATTACCATAAATAGTCAACAAAACCAGAACAGACAAGAGGTGCTGGACTCAGTAAGGCCTCAAAATGATTGTAGCATATGTAATAACCCTTTATTTGGTCAAATGCCACTTAGCAAGTTGCACCTTGATCATACACTTTTAGTAGCTTTCAACAAGCTTCGGGATAATTTTGTAACTTTGTGCAATGTACAATTTAAATGGATTTGGGTTTCGACCCATCTATGTAGGTAGCTGAAAATTGCAGATGAGCTTGAAAATGTTGATTTAAGAGCATATTGGTTGACAGCCTCAGTGCATGGTAATGTAAAAGTCGCTTCACTGAACAGTGAAGCTGACGCTGTAGAAGTTTCCAGGTTATGGTAGGCTCCAGCTTTTGTGGTTCCTGGGTTGTCCATCCTAACCAAGTTTCCTCTCATCGGAGGGTAACAGTTTTAACAGGGTCTTGCCACCAGTGACAAATAACTTACAGTACTTATGTACAATTGTTTCAAGAACTGATGACCTTGAAATTTGCAGCTGTTTTAAATTCCTCCCCAAATTGTATAAAATAAAACTGTTTTATATTGTGAACAGCTCTAATTCAGACAATCATGCATAATCAAAAACTTATATCCAGTAGTTTTTAGAAATGCTTACCTGTATGAAGTGTTCTTTAATTCACTGATAACTTGTGCAAGCTGAGAATGTGTCCTCGATGCGTATACGATCTTGGGGACATCAGTGTAGTAAGCTTGAGAACAAGAAGAAAAGACAATTAGGGCTTTATACACTGCTGAAAAAAACCTAATAGAACACCTATTAACATCGTATAGCATCAAGTCAAACTTCTGGGATATTGGGCATCATTTACTAACAGTGTGTATGCACAAATCGTGTGTATGAACATTTCACGCACTAATCTGATTTATCAGTATTTTCGTTTCTGAATTTCTTCATCCTACTGGGCAACGAGACCTACAGGGGTGTCGCTGGAACAGCCTGCCGCATTTGAACTTAGACAGCATTTCAAGGACACTGGGGACATTCAGTCCGAGTGGACCATGTTCAGCACCTCCATTGTGTTTAAATATTAAGAATATTTAAATGTCATGTCCTTGAGAAACGGGAAAGAAATCCATCAAAGACCTAGTACAGGACACAGCAGAACTGGATCTGGCCCTTCAGCTGTTCTATCAACTATTCATCAGAAGTGGCAATGATTAAACCATTAATTAAAACGCCATCACTTAACCCAGAGGTCTTAGCTAATTATGAGCCAATCTCTAACTTTCCTTTTATCTAAAACAAACAAACAAACAAAAAAAACAAATAAAAAAACCAAACCAAAACAAACGATATTAGTGGTAAAACAGCTACCTGATCATCTGCAGAGGAATAGTTTATTTGAAGACTTTCAGTGAAATTTCTAAACTCATCACAGTACAACAATCACATTAGTGAAGGTTACAAATGATCTTCTTATGGCCTCTGACAGTGGACTCATCTCTGCGCTTGTCCTGCTAGACCTCAGTGCAGCTTTCGATACTGTTGACCATATTATCCTATTAGAGTGATTAGAGCACGCTGTAGGTATTACAGGTACTGTGCTGCAGTGGTTTATATCATATCTATCTAATAGACTCCAATTTGTGCATGTAAATGGAGAGTCTTCTTCACAAGCTGAGGTTAAGTAGGGTGTTCCACAGGGTTCAGTGCTAGGACCAATTCTGTTCACATTATACATGCTTCCCTTAGGCAGTATCATTAGAAGGCATAGCATACATTTTCACTGCTATACACAACTCTATCTCTCCGTGAAGCCAGATAACTATAGCGTTATTTTTGTGCCACTATTCTGAGTGCATGTAAAAAATATTTGCAGGTGCAAGTGTTGCATTTTGAGGAGAAATTTATTTTGAGCGAAGAAAAGCTAAATTTGAGTGAACAAAATTC
>NW_005187570.1:1026038-1027167 GCF_000239375.1 Pundamilia nyererei
GTCTCCAATCAGCTCGAAATGACGAAATGCAATATCCCAGAATCCATTTCGTCCAAAACTCAAACGAGGCAGTGGTGGAGGAACACAGAGTGGTGGAGTTTGAAATATTATTCTTACTGGGTCACAAAATAAACTTTTAAGATATTTTCATGCGAGAATGGTGCTGTGTAAACGTCAAATATCTGCTCGATTTATCAAGACATCACATATTTGCATAAGTGCTCTAATGTTTTCTGAGATGCCTGTTACCCACCAGCTGACCGGGTGGTCACTCGGGTTAAATGTAATATATAAGGCTGAACTGACAAAAAAAAAATTAAAAATAAAAATCACAGACTACACCACCAGGTATTACAGGAAAAACCATAAAGCCTTTGAACTAAAACAAATGCTGTTGTGACAGTGATGTACACTGTCTTGTTGGTATATATGTATTTGTTTCCCTCTCACCACATAACCAAACCGATATCATGAGCAGCAGCTTTAACAGCTGTGGCTCCAGCAAACATCAGCTGATACTAGAAAGTAATATTATAAATTCTAGCAGCTTATCAAGCTTGAACGTGCTGCTGTTGTTTAGCGCGACATCCGCTGGTTTCCTCTTTATGGCGCAAAGTGGGCGATAAACAAACAAGAGAGATGATCAGCTGATCATTAATCAGTTTCATGATTGAAGTAGCAACAGGAGAGAGAGGGGAGAGAATGAGAGAAGAAGAAGCAGCTGACAGCGTAAAGACAGAATAACTCCAGCTTTGTGTCTTTTTCATTCTCGCTGAAGTACGTGACAAATCACGTTCCTTTTCCCCTCAATACAGATGTATTGTAATTGGTCCAGCCCAGAGCTGATCATGACCAATTGGCTAATCCACCACCTTTCATTGTTTATACCGTTAGAAAAACAAACAAACAAACATAAAAATGAAAAATCACCATCGGCCCACCGCCAAATGTCCAGTATGCCCAATGGCCAGTCCAGCTATGCGATCAGCTGGTGGGTAACAGGCATCTCAGAAAACGTTAGAGCACTTATGCAAATATGTGATGTCTTGATAAATCAAGCAGATATTTGAAGTTTACACAGCACCATTCTCGCATGAAAATATCTTAAAAGTTTATTTTGTGACCCAGA
>NW_005187570.1:1027528-1035960 GCF_000239375.1 Pundamilia nyererei
CAGATAACACACACCAATTAGTTAACCTCTTGACCTCTAACTTTCTGCTTCTAAATTCAGATCAAATAGAGTTCAGTGTACTCAGCTCTGAAAATATGGTGTCTAACCAGATGCCATTATCTTCTTCTCCGGTAACACTGAGGAATCTTGGAGTCATTTTTGAACAAGATATGTACTTTAATGGGCACATTAAACAAATATATTTCAGGATGCAGGATGTGGGAGAGAGAGATGGATAGGCTGTTATTTAGGAAGTTGCTGTGTGTGCCAAAGATGGGCCAATAAACTACCCTTGTTCTCTGTTAAGTCAGAGTGCTGCCTGCTGTTATCCTCACCAGACCTCTCTGCGTAACTGTGGTGTCAGAAGTGAATTAAAGAGGAAAACACACTAAATGAGAGCAGTAAGATGTGGAAAAACCCGTGGGACAAAGAAAAGTTCCCTTCCTGACATTGAAGAAAGAGAAGGTGGAAAAACATATAAGCTAGATCCACCAACAGAAGGAGCGATGGCTGACGAGGATGATTTTGAGCCAGTGGTAAAGAACTTTCTGAACCTGATATCTTTGATGAAATTAGAGAATTCATTCAATGACTAAAAGAACAAAAACAATACTGCTTGAACAGATTAAACAGCTGAGCAATAACATACCAAAGCTGCAACATGATGTCTATTCTGAACTTCTCTATCGACCTTCTGTCCAGAGTGACATTTTTACAACAGCTGCCTCAGCTATCAGCTGTGCAGCCACCTCATGGAGCCACTGAGCACCAAGCTGAGCTCCCTCCTCCATCTCAACCACTCCGTGCACAGCCTCAACAAGAATACCAGACTTTAAGGAAGGTGAGCATTCCTGAAAGTTTCTTTGTACGATTTGAACGCATAGCTAAAACACAGGGATGGCAAAGCCCTTGAGGCTTATGCTGACATAGATTAACAACAGTCTGACTCTTATGATGCTATTAAAGCTGCAGTGTTATCTAACTTTAATGTGACAGAGGAGACCTACAAATACCAGTTCCAGAGCACCAGAGGAACTGTGTGTTAGAGAAACCTTCAACTGGATAAAGGGGCTCTATAAGCGATGGACGCGACGTGACAGTCGGAGTAAAGAAGAGATTGGGGAAACCGTCATCTTAGAGCAGTTTCTTCACATGCTTCATCCAGATGTCTGCACATGGGTGAAGGAGAACAATCCAAAGACAGAAGAGGAAACTGCAAATCTGGCTGAATGTTACCTAGCTCCCTATAGATAACTGTGGGGAGACCAAGGTTTGTGGAGGTAAAACCTCCATGGGCAACTAGTGCTGAAAGCTTGGACCCTAGGTGTGGTAAGAAACCTATACATTGCAGTCAAAGGTACAACCTCGATTGCTATTACTGTCAGCAGCCTGGTCACAAAGCTTCTCTACGACTGTAACAGAGTAATATAACAAACGTCGTTGTCCTGGGTGTAATTAAGTAAGGTACTGCATTACTTTTAAGAAAAGTGTTGTGTAGTAACTTTTTTTAACTTTACTCTTTTGGAGTAATGACACCAACACTGATCACAGCAAAGAGAGCAAATATCTCCAACATGCACAAACATTTGACCATGCAGGATGTAACTGATTTGCATGAAGGCAAGGTCTTTGATATATTCCTCAAAGTAGAGCCATTGAGAATCGATAAGGAATCGAAACAATAAGTGATATCGATTATGGAACTGGAATTGCTAAATTCTTATCCATTTCCATCCCTACCAAAGTGTTTGCTCATAGGGGGTCACGTGATTGTTGGGGTTTTCTCCATTTCCTTGTATTATTGTAGGGTCTTTACAATAAAAAGCACTTTGAGGAACTGTTGTTGTAATTTGGTGCTATATGAATAAAACTGAACTGAATTACACTACATTCTGTGTACACATGATACAGAGAAAAGGACAAAGTATTCCAAATTACACAATCAATGACAATCAATGGTGACGGGTCTGATGAATCAAAATATCAAAGTTCTGGTTCAAACTATTGTCAATATGTTTGGAGGATGTCAGGAGAGAAGTACAACGTAAGTGTCTACAGTCATCTGTAAAGCACAGTCGAGGCTTTATGGCTTAGGACTGTATTTCAACAAGTGGTGTTGGACTTTTGTCAGAACTGGTGAACTTATGAATACAGACTAGGGCGGGGCCATATCATGCCATTCACGGTAACACCGGTATAATTTTGGGCAACGATAGCAAAATGAAATATCGCGATAGATTATGGGTAAAACGCGCATGCGCAGTCCCTTTTTTTTTCATACGCACATGTCGGAAAAAGCAAATCTTTGAATGAAACAGATGAACCAGAATTGGTTTGTAAAAATGCTGCAACTTCAGTGTGGAACTGGTTTGGCTTTCGTCCGTCAGATACACAACAAAGCACTATTTTTGGTAGAGCATGCTAGTGGGCTGTCGTTATTACTGTGTTCTTTGGAAAATACGACACACTTAAAATCAATCCTTTGATTTTTCTGAAAATCGACAGTGCCCCTTATAATCCAATGGGCCTTATGTATGAATTCTGGTTGTGTTTACTGACCTCGAAACGATTTTATGTACACCGCGCTCGAAAATCTGTCAAATGTTTTAGTACGACTTTGCTAAGCTACGAACCCGCACCGCTTGATGGATTGTCGGAGCATTACAGCTATCGTAGTCAGGAGCCTGGCGGAGTGATACGTACTGTGCTTCAACATAATATTACCGTATTGTGTGTGTATAACCTCTTTTTAAGTTTTGTGGATATTATACATGGTTATGCTGAGGATATGTTGGCCAATTTCCACTGGAAATGCCTTTTGGTTAAACTTTCAGTAAGGAATTTGCATTTGCACTGTTAAATTTTTATATAACTTTAATGCACATAAAAAAAACCAGCTGCTTGTTTAAGTGAAAATACATAGATGTTTTTTTTTTCACTAATAAAGTTGTGGAGTTGTAAAGTATTTTGTCTAGTGTCAGTTATATCGTCAGATATATAGTTATCACAAATTTTCAAATGTATATCGTGATAAATATTTTTGGTCATATCGCCCTGCTCTAATACAGACTTTGCTCCAGCATGCAATCCCATCTTAAAGACATCTGGTTATGAAAATTTAAGCCATTCCCAATGATCCCAAACATACTGCCAATGCTTTAAAAGCATACTTGAATAGAAGAAAGTCACAATGGAACAGTCATTGTTGACCTCCCAAGATCTCACCATAACTCAAAAGTGTGGGATCATATTGACAGGGAATGGAACACAAAGTAGCCGACAACCAAAGAACAGCTTTGGAACATCCACTGAAAGTCAAAAGGAACTATTCCTGAAGAAATCACAAAGAGGGAGTTTAGACGATGTTGAAGAATAATGGTCATCATACCAAATATTGACTTCCACCTTGTTAGACTTGTACAAATGCTGATTTTGCCTTATGTACAATATTTCTGTGTATGTTTCAGTAAATTGTTAAATCCTATTTTCCTAACAAAATATAAAGTGGTTTGAACACTCAAATAGAGTAGAAAAGCACTACATAGGAAACAGTCCATTTACCAAAATATAAAGAAATCAGTGCCAGCTCATTTTGTTTTGCACAGTAATGTAGCACACAGCATGTCTGTATGTGTGCATATGCATCTGTTATTCTTTTCTGCCCGGTAAAATTAGAAATGACTCG
The DNA here is from genome assembly GCF_000239375.1 of Pundamilia nyererei. NCBI lineage: Eukaryota > Metazoa > Chordata > Actinopteri > Cichliformes > Cichlidae > Pundamilia > Pundamilia nyererei. Next base: position 1,031,214 of record NW_005187570.1, read on the forward strand.
TGATGTGCAGATGATACAAACATACTTGGTTTGTCACCGTCAGTGGCAGCTGTCCCCCAGGAAGACAGAGGTGTGTTTGGAAACATCTCCTTGCCCAGCCTCTCTGCTATCTTCCGAGCAGAGATGGTGTCCTTGAAGTTCTCCCTCCAGGCCAGGGTGGCGCACAGTAGGCACAAAGTCTTACCTGTGCCTGTGGGGCTCTCCAGAACACCATTGACTTTCTGAAATAACCAGACAGATAAAGCTAAACAGAAAAATCGCACATTGTGATGGTGACAATATTGCAGTATTAGAGACTTCCAGGTATTAGACTATGCTTCTATGAGCAAACACTTGGCAGTGTGGAGGAAGATCTCCCTTTTAACAGGAAGAAATCTCTAGCAGAACCAGGTTCAGTTATCAGGGCAGTTATCTGCACAGATCAGCTGAACGGTAAGACATACACCTCGCCATGGCACAAAGCAAACTATCAGAGCAAGTAGACAACCAGAATGTTCAGTGCAAAGATGGGACATCCCCCAGCAGCCTAATCTAAGGATGGTTCAGGGTCACCTGATCCAGCTCAAAGAGGATTGTTTGAAGCCCAATGTTAAAAGCAGGGAAGGCGTCTGGCTCCAGAACCCAAACTTAGAGGTAGTTCAATAATAGAAGAGCCTGGTAAATTTAGACTAAGAAGCACAAGTAAGCTTTCACTGTCAGAGCAAAATGCCCTGCTTGGGTAATATGTTATCATTCAAAAACATTCAAGATTGATTTTAAAATCAGTTCTCAACTTAACATGGGGGCTATTTCAGCTGTTTGTCAGCAGTCAAGAGCCAGAGTACACCCCAGACAGGTCACCAGAGTGCTATTTATTATTTTTTTTTTTTTATTCTTACATAGAAACTATACAGAAATTGTAAGGACAGACCCATGACATGAAGCCTCCTTTGTCATGTCTTTTTCCCCATCAAGTATTAAAACAGATCTGGACCATAAGCAAGTCAGTTTATCACCAATCTCTTTTACTATGGAGGCATGCTGAAAATCAGTGTCTGGTTTACGTGAAACAACACACTGAAACACATTATTGTGTGTGCTGCCTTTTGGTGCCACTGTTAAAAAGTCAGGTTCCTTTTTTGTCAGGGCTAGGTCACCCTCATACCTTTCTGATCTTTTAAACTGGTACATTCCTGCAAGATCACTGAGGTCTGCGGATCAATTGCTCCTGGCTGTCCCGAGGTCCAGATTAAAGCAAAGAGGAGATCGGACCTTTGCTGTGACTGCTCCTAAACTGTGGAACGAACTGCCGCTTCAAATCAGGACCTCCCCAACATTGGACACTTTTAAAACCCGTCTGAAAACACACTATTATTCCTTGGCTTTTAAATCAGAATGAGTTTGTATTACTTTTATTTATCTTCTTTCTCACTCAAATCTTCTAATTTCGTGATTCTCTTTCTTAACTCTTATCATATCTCCCTATGCTTTTATTTCTTTTAATTATCTTAATTGTACAACACCTTGGTCAACGGTTGTTGTTTTAAATGTGCTATATAAATAAATTTGACTTTTGACTTTAGGTCACGTGATCCTGAATCCACCCTTAGTTATGCTTCAATAGACTTAGGCTGCTGGAAGCTTCCCATGATGCACTGTGTTTCAGCATCTCTCACCCCTTTTGACTCACTGCGATGAGTGGTGTTAGGCACTCTGCTGTTAATTATGAATCATTATTAACCTCTGTCTCTCTTCCACAGCATGTCTTTATCCTGTCTTCCTTCTCTCACCCCAACCGGTCGCAGCAGATGGCCGCCCCTCCCTGAGCCTGGTTCTGCCGTGGTTTCTTCCTGTTAAAAGGGAGTTTTTCCTTCCCACTGTCGCCAAAGTGCTTGCTGATAGGGGGTCATATGATTGTTGGGTTTTCTCTGTTGTATTATTGTAGGGTCTACCTTACGATATAAAGCACCTTGAGGTGACTGTTGTTGTGATTTAGTGCTGTATAAATAAAACTGAACTTGAATTAAAAACCAATATGATTGTACACTCATTTCTTCAACCAGCTGTAACTGTAGCAACACAATGGAAGAGGTTACAAAAATCCAGTGGTGCACATCACTGCAACACCAGCATTACATAGGAACGTATTCGATAAATCACACTTCATCCAGTATAGCACAGCGACATACTGCCAACATAATTTACCCCCATTTCACCAACGCTTTTTAACTCTCCGGGCAATCCATCCTGGTGATTTAGTGTGTCTTAAAAATAGAGTGTGGATTTTGAATGAAGCTAACAGTTTGAAAATAGAAGACACAGAAGATGAACAGTCATCTACATAAAATAATGTGAATTTTCATATCATATTAACGTGTTTGTCTGAAAAACTACAGAGAGTTTACTAACATTAGCTAATGGTAAATGGCCTGCATTTGTATAGCGCTTTACTAGTCCCTAAGGACCCCAAAGCGCTTCACACTACATTCAGTCATCCACCCATTCACACACTGGTGCTGGCAAGCTACATTGTAGCCGCAGTCACCCTGGGGCGCGCTGACAGAGGCGAGGCTGCCAGACACTGGCGCCACCGGGCCCTCTGACCACCACCAGTAGGCAACGGGTGAAGTGTCTTGCCCAAGGACACAACGACCGAGACTGTCCGAGCCAGGGCTCGAACCGGCAACCTTCCAATTACAAGGTGAACTCCCAACTCTTGAGCCACAATCGCCTAATGATTATGTCCTGTTGCGGATGGCGCCCTGTTAGAAAACTGTGCTTAGCTGCTATGTTGGGCAGATAACACATTTCATGCCAGCATTCCTCAAACATAAAAGATGATGAATAATCTTCTACAAGAAGAAGATGTAAAGTCTTGCTTACACTGGACCTGCTGAAATGTCTTTTCTTGGATAAAGCTGTTTAAAATGCATTCATTTTGTGTATTTGTACAGTCCTGAAAGATATCTGTGCATTCAGCTGCACTCGATTACTTTATTTTTAAATCTGCTGCATCAGAATCCTCTTCAGTCACAGTCTTGCTGTGCATGAATGTATATGTTGAAAATAAATCAAGATGCAAAACCATTTTTGAGGTTTCAAAAAGAGGTCATACATGTGCCTGGATCACTTTTCATTCCTAAGCAGATGTTTGCAGTAGCCTACACTGAATTTTAGAAAGGAACTAAGTATCCACGTGCTTTTCTTTTTTGCTTAATTCATAATGTTATGTATGAGCCGAGGTATATTGTGTGTTATAAAAGCTATCGCCAGTAGTGGGCACCACGCCATGTTATGTGTGTGTGTGTAAGTTCTTCAGGTATAGGATAATAAAGAGAAGAAGACGGAATGTAAACAGCTAACGTGTGTATCTGTCTGGCTCTGTTCTATCACTAAAGAATATAGGAATGCTTGCTGTATTTTAATGCACACATTACACCACGACCTGAGTGAGAAGATCAGCCTGTATGAGTATGGCACAGAGAGCAGGAGGAAGTCGCTAAAGCAATACGTAGATGCGACTGCCACCTGAAACGCAGGCAAAGCAGCACTAAACGACCTGTTCCCAAAGAGGAAACGGCGCCTATCCCGACAGACACAGCAGATATATGTCGGCAATACGCCGTTGTGCTTTCTGGGAAGCGACGTTTTGCGCGAGCAGATGCGAGATCACTTCTGTCATGCGGCAAACGGTGAGCATGGTGGCCGCATAGCTGTGGCTACTCAGTACTGCCCTTTGCAGCTCGTTTCCATTAACAGACATACACATGTCAGTCGATTCTTACCTTCTGAAGACATTCGATCACTTTGTTCATGTATGCCTTCTGACATTCGTAGGGAGAAAAGGGGAAATTTACAGCCACTCCGCTAAGAGTCAGTGAAGGCATTCTGTCATCTGGCGTCAGTCGGCAGCAGCATAGACAAGAGTAGTTGTTCTTGTTTAGAGAGGTACTTCTTCTAGCGCTGTAGTCACTTCTACTGTTTGACCCGTTAAAATGGCTGAACTGTGGTATAATGTACTTTTAACACTGGCTTGTTTAGACTCAGTAGAAAGGAGTTCCCAACTCTTGTTGTTTCGCGCCAGCTTTCTGTTAACTTGCCCATGCGCACTGTGACGCTGACGACTGGTGCGTTCAAAGGGTCACGGAATCCTGAACAACAACCTTTAATTTTCTAAACCACTTTTCTCGCCTTCAATGGAAAAAGTGAGCAGGTCAGGGGAAAATGGGTAGGATAACTCATAAGGAGAAAAGCAGTGCACTGAGAATCGCAACGACTTTTTACAGTCTCCAAAGTATTGATGTCTGCCACGCTAAAACTACAACGTGCAGAAGATGGACTACAAAACGCGCGTCGATGTATGTAGTGTGTACCTAAAAGTGCCGCAAATGAAATGAGCGAGGCTTTGAAATAATCTGAAACTCATCTCCACAGTGACATCTACTGACCAATTTGGCTATCACTACACCTTGAAAATACCTTTCTGTGAAACAATGATGCAGACATGCCCTGCACAATTCCAAACAAAGCTACTTATTATATCAGACTGTCAGTAATTGTGATCAGCAGATGTTTTCATACAAACAAGGGGGAAAAAATAATGAGACTGTTAAAGACAGATCTGTGACTATAGTGATCGATGTGCTTCAGCAAATTTCTCCATCTGTTAATATTCCTGCTGCTCACAATAAATCAATTTATATAGTAAAACAAACAGAGAAAAGTCTGCATGTTCACTGTAACGACCACACTGATTTACAGCTGTTTT
>NW_005187570.1:1037108-1074855 GCF_000239375.1 Pundamilia nyererei
TTGTAGCTCGAGTGGTCCTGTCTGAGCTTTCTTTATGCCTAATGAACTGCTTGCGTGATGAAATTCACTATGATCAAAAACAAACCATAATACCAACGGCTGTGATGTGTGAGTGATGGCTACATAGCTACTTTGTGTAAAGGTTTACCCGTGCTGTCAAATGTATTTATACAAAACATGGATTACACACTCAGTACTTACGTTTAAACAAAACGTGGGAGTGTTGGGCCGCCACAGTGGGGGAGTTTAGGTCCATGTTAAAGGAGCGAGAGAATCGCTCTTCTGTAACCATGTTGAATGTTTGCTATTGCGTTGATTCACTTGTCTGTACTGAATATCGTTATGTGTTATACTATGTAGTGACTTCTGTTGCCCTCTTGGCAAAGACTTTTATACAAATCGTGTAACTCACTAGTACACCAAAGTGACTACAAAGTCATCATGGAAAGAGCTTTTCTTTCAAATCCTTAGTGTTTGGGGAAAACACAAAGGCTTGACATTGTTAGTTAGTTCACTCTGCATGTCTGTGGAGTGAACAAAGTGTATAAGATGCAGATTATGAAAGTCTAGCTGTAAGTTCTAGTCTATTTCATGAATACAGTTTTATTTCAGGTCTTTCATTAATATTAATATAATTAACACTACTTGGTCCCAACAGTAACTATGACTTGTGTAATATGTGTAGTAGTGCGATTACTCTCATCAATGTGTTTTAGGATGAGTGGTTTGTTTGTAAAAATGTTTCAGAGTAGTTATTATATTCCCTCATTGTCTTTCATTTTCAGAATTATATCAGGCTAGGAGCTTTATACAAGTCATGTAACGTAGAAGTACCCAGTTATTATGGTTACATACTGATATGTGGTGTCTGAAGTTACAGTGTATTTTTTAAATAGAAGAGGCTGAGGGTTGACAGGTACGGTCAAACATATTATATGTTTTTATTGGCTCGGATTAATACGTCTTACACCTCCTACTGTAAGATTTCTGTCACCATCTTACAATACTTACAGTACATAACAATCCCATTACAAAAACAGAGGTGACGACTGGCTGACATCTAAATCGACATCCACGACACAAGCAGGGCTTTGAGTAAAATGCCACTGTACATCATCACTGTCCACAAAAAATAACAACAAAATTCAACACACACATTTTATTTTTATCAGTGAAATACAATAATCAGGTATTACAGTGGACAGGTTACTGTCCTCCAGCTGTGGGAAGAATGATTTTGTTTGTGTCATAGTAGTTCTCCTCTATGAGAGGGCCACCATCGGCCTCGCGCTGCTGAATCAAATGTTCGGCCTCTCTTCTGGCCCACTGCCGCATGCTGGAACACAAAAATACACCAGATATGGACGGTGAGAAAATCAGAATGAAACCTATAATTAAACAATAATTAACTCAAGTTTAGGTGTAAACATTTCATTATTCCACTTAGACCCTCATGAATTCCAGAAAGAATATTAAATTGTGATGTTTTGTCAACAGGACAACTTTCATCCGTCCATGTTAAATCAGAGTTGATGGGTACATTTTTGGACCTTTTCTTTGCATGGTTTAAGTGAAGCTGTTGAGTTGCACCAGGCCTGTCTTGGATCCTCCCCCACCAACCCATCCAGCTCACCACCGGGCAGTCATCAAGTAAAAGCTCACCCTCTCTCTTTACATGAGTGTCTAGAACACACGCCGCAGATCCAGTGATACAAAAATCAATCAACCTGCGACATAAATGCACAAGTCTCCTGGACAACCTAAGAACACACTCAGATTCAGACATTGTGTTTGTTATGGACAAACTCTGACAACAACAGGAACAAGAACATTTACAAAATCTCCAGCAGAACAAAGACCGATGAGATTTGTCCAGACCGTCTGGATGTTTTAGTGATGTACCAAAGACGAGGGCTGTGCCTATATCATATTGTCCACAATAATATCAGTCTATGTTTTTATGCAATATAAAAATGTCATAGTGATGTCATTACTATTGTAAGGCTTTGCATTATTGTTCTCTAGTGTAAAATAGAAACAAACCTGAGCATGTCAGAGAGTAAGAGCCATGTGCCAGCCTACGATGAGCTAGTACCTAAAAAGGAAGCTGCCTCAGCTGCCTCCAACAAAGCAGCACTTTGTAAAATATGCAAGAAAACCGTTCACGCTAAAGATGGAAACAAACTTCTTTTTGAGAAAATTACAAAAAAAAAAAAAAAAAGGCCATTCAGTACAACCCGGATAAGGAGGACAGCAGCTGCCGATGCAAACAGTGGGGGAAAATTACTGATCTGGTTACATACATGCTACTTTTAATTTATGCTGTTTGAATGGATATAATGCAAAATCACTAATGCACAATAATGCTGCTCGCACCTTGCTTCAGTAGAGCCACAGTTTAAATTACTGTGTTATTAATGACAATAACTGATTGGAAAAGGGACAATTTCCTTCATGAATTTACAATTACAAACGCTGCTGTCTGCAAGCCTCATGTTATACTTTAAATCCTCTATGTGAGGCAATTCTAAAGAGTTTCGCAAATACTTTCATTCTATTTACATTTTAAAAATATTCCAACTGTAAAATTTAAGTTTCTTAATCTCAAATCACTGTTTAAAAAAAATAAAGTGTTATTAACTTGATATTCAGTTAGCGTCTGCTGTGCTCCCAAGTATTGCTTATTAATATATTGATAAGCGTTGGTCTTCCTTGGTCTCCTGTGTTCTGAGGGCCTCTGGATGTCTGGAGCCTAGATCTCCTCCATACCTGCTTCATGCCCTGGAGGACGGGGCTGTGGCCCCCCCACACCCTCTAGCAGTCATTACATGAAGGAACCTTTTGAATACAAGCTAGCTCATGCTCACAGGTGTACACACGGGTGCTCACACACAAACTACGAGACAAGAACACAGCTGATCAGGGAGGGGATTCAAAAACAAAAATAAAATCGGCCCTTCGTGATCGCTCAAACAATTACATTTAATGACAGGAAGTTCATTCAACTGGATGTAGTGTTTTCAGGGGGAGATAAACAGAATCAACATTGTGGGGATTTCTTTACCTGGATGATTAACTATGAATCAAGCCATCATGCAAACATAAGTTTATTTCATTTTGTTTGATTACTGAAAGTTTTCCTTTTTATTCGGGCTGGTACAGTTACTGCTTGGTTAGGACATCTTAGTTTCCTCAGCAGGGCAGCATGTGGGGATTAATTGCTACACTTTAGATACTGAGGGTGGCTCATGTTCAAAGCAGCCACATTTTGCCCGAATTGTCGATTTTCTTACGTGAATTCCACCTTCATCTTCCTCACTCTCTTATAGGGACTGCACTTCTTCAAGGCTGATGCTAGCAACAGCCTCCTGTGAAACCCACCACAGTGGCTTGTGCATTGTTCACATTTACACACCACTTCAGAAATTTACCCACATTTGGCCAGCGGCAGGTGCCAATTTCCACCCTGGTGAGAAAATGTAAGCGGCTGGCTTAACCACGGCTCAGAAACGACGGCTCACTTTGCAGCATTCATAGTGTTCTTAATCCCAAGGTACTCTGATGAGGCCAAAATGGGGACAATTTCAAGAACTGGTGACTAGTTTGTAGAGCTGGGCCATACCGTTCACGGTAATACTGGTATAATGTCGGGCAACGATAAGAAAATGACATAGATAAATATTTTTGGTCATATCGCCCTGCTCTACTAGTTTGGAGCGTCCTTTGACCATGACGCTTTACCAAAAATAAAAAAATAAAAACATGAAAAAAAAGCCAAAACAAAACACACATTTCTCAGGATAATAACTAAAAGAATGTTGTTTAAAGTGTTTGCAGATCTGAGCAGACACCAGTGGACTTTCCAAGTAGGAACTGGTACAAACTGGTAAAGAATTGCACACCACTATACTGAAATATAATCACACTTAATATATCAGTAACATACAAGTGCATACAAATGAACTTGGATATAAGTCTTGGTGGTGCCGACAATTATTGATCATACCTTTACATTGAAAGGACACCTCGCTGCCTTTAGTCTTTTTCTTGGCCATTACTGGGTCAATAGTTCGATGGGCCACAATCAAATCAGGTGTTAAGCTGATTTTATTTTTACTCTAGTAAAACTGAATTATATCCCAAGTTCAACCTATGCTGAGAGGTCAGGGTCAGCAGGGGTTTTGAAATTGTGTGCTGGGAGCCCGCCGTTGTTGGTGGTATGGTGACAGAGAATCCGTGTACACACATGACGCACACACGCGTGGTTTTAGAACACCCACATTTATCCAGTTATTTATTGCAATTCAAGTCCAATAAATAGCTTGAAATGGTACAAAGCGGTGAACTGCCAGAGGTTAAAAAAAAAGGGGAAATATCATGTACATTTCAGAATTATACAAAAACGGATTAAAAATTTAATCTGTTCTGCAACAATGGAGCTTGATCAAGCCTTGAAAGCTGGTGCTACTAATTTCTACAGCTGTTCCGACTTTTCTGGATTACTTCCCCCTGTGTCTGCATTAAAGAAGTGTTGCAACACACTGTGGTACCATATGCTCGTCAGCATCAGTTGAACAGTGTTGTACTGCAGAAAGCAGTGTGATGGTACACAAATGGTGAGAAAAAGGTGATTAACAATGGAAGAGAGACAGACCATCATAACACTTATAAATGTCGGCCTGTCCTACAGAGAAACTGCAAAGAAAGTCAAGGTGTCAGTGAGTCCAGTTTCCTTCAACATCCAAAGGCTCAGAAACAAACTGACAGGAAGAGGTCTGTAGACCCAAAGACACGACTCAATCAGAGGCCAAGTTAACAGCTGTGTGATAGGCGGCTCACAGGACAACAGCTTCAAGCAGCTTAATAGTGGTCGTAGTAAGAAAGTCTCAGTTTCAGCTGTGAAGAGAAGACTTTGAGCTGCAGGTTTGACAGGACGAGTTGCAGCAAGAAAGCCAGACGTCAGAATAAGACAAAGAGGCTTGGCTGGGACATGAAACACCACCATTGGACTACTGAAGAAGAAGGTATTATGGGCTGATGGATCAACATTTGAAATCTTGGGTTCATCACACAGGATCTTTGCTGTGGAGTAGGTGAAGGATGGTTCCACAGTGTGTGGCATCGTCTGTCAAACATGGAGGAGGAAGTGTGATGGTCTGGGGCTGTTTGCTGGATTCAGGGTCGGTGACTTGTACAGCGTGAGAGGCTCCCTGAACCAAAACAGTTACAACAGCATTCTGCAGTGCAATACATCCTACAGCAAGATAATGACCCAAAACACAAGTCCAAGCTGTGCCAGAACTATGTTGGGGAAAAAAGAAAGATGGGAATATGGGAAGAACTTTCTGGAGAATATTTGATTTCCATTGTAGAAAGAATGCAGCCGGTGTGTTCAGCTGTTATATCAGGTGCTACTTTGATGAGTAAAGGTTTAGAATTTTGGTCTATAAACTGATTCCATGACTTGTTTGGGGTTTTTTTTTTAACTCCAATTACTTATTTGTAGCATGCTTTCATTTCAGAGTGCAATGAGACATTAAACTGAATAATTTTCAATAAAAGAAAAAAGTTGTGGTGTTCTGAAACTTTTGACGAGTAGTGTATATAATCCTATTTTAACTTAGGACAAGACATCTGACATTTTCACTGTCCTTTGACAAAGAACCATAGCTAAGTCCTAAGCCTAGCCACCGTATAAATGAGCTGATATGAAAAGATAAATTGAGAACTCACCCATGGTCGGGTAAATAGTGGATAAAAGTTCCTCCAATGACGAGAGCAACTGAAATGCCGAAGAAGAAGCCCACTTTCATATTCCACTCATCCTCCACTGGATCGCTGGAGAAGCCATGGTATTCCGGATTCTGAAAAAACCCACAAAAGGGGACCAGTTTAAGTATCCAACATGTTTTCAGTCAGTACTGGAAGGATGATACTGGCCTGTCTACACTTTCTGATATGATTTGTATGTTAACAGAACAACTAAAGTTCTTTGTTTTATTCAGGAGAATCTGACTTAAAACCGCCTTATCTGACTACATCTAGACAAGCCAGAGGAAAGTTGAACCTGAGGAATAAACTGAAGAATTTGCAAACTCTTAAATGTCCCACAGACATTTTCCTGCATTATCAGGTGACCTCTTCTGACAGGGAATAGCTTAAAGCAGCTTTTAAAATCAGTCTAATATTATGGACAGTTTTTGATATTTACACATTTGTGAAATATTAATTGTTTTTCTGATAGGCATATTGGTGTTTTATTTTAAATTAATAGCGGCCTTGTAAGATTCAATGGTTCTCACACAAAATACACTGCTTAAAAAAAAATTAAAAAAAAACAGAAACAAAACGAACACCTGATCGGATCTCACGGGCAGACAAATCATTTCAGAGAACCGACTGAGCCAGAGCAGGCTAGCTGTATGTCTGCGGTAAAAACAGTAGTTTTTAATCAATGAATTTTTATTTTTAATCATTGCGATACTATTGTATATTCAGAACTGGTGCGCAATTTAAGCTCTCAGCGCACTTGTTGCAAAATAAACCGATCTGATTGGTCAGATCGGTTTATTTGGATCTGAAGAACCGCAAAAATCGAGCCTGGTTGGGAAAAAATAAATGCCGTAAATTCGTCCAGTGAAAATACGCGGTCGGCGTGAACGGCTGCATTAATGGGGGTGTCCGAGAATAATTTAAACACACAGAATTGAACGCGTCCGGTGTGTAAAGCCCTTTACTGTGTAAAAATAACATTAGCATGCTGTCCTCAAATCTGATCGAGCAGAACTCACCTTGACATACGGGCTGACCTCACCGTGACCAGAATGCTGGACCTCGGGGTGGAGCTCCGTCACCGCGGTTGAGCCTGTAGCACTGTTCGCTTTAGACTGGGAGACCAACCGGGCTGGTGGATTATAAAGTAACCGGGGCAAAGTCAGCCCAAACCGCGAAATTCGGGTCAACATTTTTGCCACTTGTGAAGGATACTGTTAGCCCGGAACCGGAAACTACGGTTTCAACTCTTCTTCTTCTTCTTCTTCTTTTGTTTACCAAAAACCGAAACGCTGCATTACCGCCACCAACTGTGATGGAGTGTGGACCGAAATGACACTCGGAAAAAAATGTCAGGCAACATTTACGTGTGTATACACAGTTCCACACATCACTAACCACCTAGCATATCTGCAAGTTCATTAATCTGCTTTAACTATTTTGTTTGCTAAGATTAAAAGAGCGCTAACACAAACTGGCTGATCCATATCATACCCCTACTGTTACCTTCACGCTCCACAGCTCTCCCCGTTCTCCTCTCAGCTCTTGGTTCTTCTCCAGCTTCTCGTGTTCCTTCTTCCTGACGCTGCTGACATTCAGTACAGCTACATCTGTCACTACAGCCTCGTCCTCTGCTTGTTTTGTTTTTTAAATGTTCTTTGATAAATCCCAAGATTAAAACATTTCTTCAGCTTTGATTTTGTCATGTTTTCAACAGTTTTGCATTCATGTTGCTGGACGCAGATCATCTATTTGTCAGTAAAATGCTGACTGTGTGACACTGAAAGGGGAAGAGAGTTGAAATGTAAAAATAATCATAAATGATGAAAAATAAAGGATGGAAATAACAGACAGTAGCTGCAATGACCATTTTTTTTTATTGTTTTAAAATTCCGTTTTACTTGAGCTGTTTGTAAGTTATAACTTTAATCTTCTCAGCAGTTTGCTGATGGACCGACAAAAACAATTACGAGTAGCCTAAAGACCAGATGTATTACGTTTTTATCAGTCTGTGAGTGCCGACAGGCTACCTTTGAACTATCCATGTTCAAGCATAAAATAAGTATTAAAGGTTTATGATCCTACAAATCTGTCATTGTCATAGGGTCCATGTACATGTTTTCAACCACTGCAAATGTGCTCCTGTGTAGTCCTCCACTTGATTTCACTTCAACTCTTTTGTAAGTTACAACTTTGCTCATGTCTACAATTGGCTACAACAACAGGAAGTGAAGCCCACAGACGCGGTGGGCTGATTATTTTGCACACTCCCTCCACTGACAACACTCTCTGCAGGTAGACAGCCAATCGTGATAGCCGACAAGCTACCCCTGCTCAAACATAACATGAACAATATAAACGATGCTGTTGCCAAAATAATTCACACACCCATCCAAATCATTAAATTCAGGTTTTCCAATCACTTCATTGGCCACAGGTGTATAAAAGCAAGGACCTAAGTCTGCAGACTGCTCCTTGTGACAGAGCGGTACCCTGTTACACAGGATGCCACCTGTGTAACAATTCCAGATGTTAAATTTCCTCATTAAAAATTCCTTAGTCAACTGATACAGGTAATATAACAGTGAAGCAACTGGGAATGACAGCAACACGGAGCTTTTCTGTAGAGTAAATGGATACACACCTGCAAACTTCGCCTGGCTTTCAGATTAGCTCAGCACATACAGAGCTTTATGGAATGGATTTCCATGGCTGAGCAGCTGCATCCAAACCTTAATGCAAACTGTCAGATGCAGTGGTGTAAAACACGCTGCCACTGTACTCTTGAGTAGTGCTTCTCTGTCTGGCAAATGGACAGACGAGTCTGGACTTACCAGTTCCCAGATGAATGGTACCTGTGTGACTGTATTGTGCCAAGTGTAAAGTTTGGTAGAGGGAAGATTACAGTGCGGGGTCATTTTTCAGGAGTTAGTCACCTTTGTTCCAGTCAAAGGAACTCTTAATGCGTCAGTATACCAAGGCATTTTGGACAATTTCATGCTCTCACCTTTGTAGGAACAGTTTGGAGATGGCCCCTCCTGTGCCAACATGACTGTGCATCAATGTACAAATCAAAGTAAAAGACATATATGAGGGAGTTTGTTCTGGCTAGTCAAGCTCTTCCACGCCAGAGTCCTGGCCTCAACTCGACAGAACACCTTTGGGATGAACAGGCCAGGCCTTCTGGTCCAACGTCAGTGTCCGATTTCATAAATGTGCTTTCGGAAGAATGGTCAGAATTGACATAATTAAACTCTTAAACGTTGTAGAAAGCCTTCCGAGAAGAGCTGATGCTGTTACAGCTGCAACGGATGTGCTGACATCGAATTCAACCCTTATGTGTCTACAACTCAACTTTGTCATCAGATGGTGGGTGTGAAGCAGAATTTATAATCAGGCGTGAACCTCATGTGTGCATCAGTTAGACTAACTTCTTAAAATGCTTAATTGCTTTAAATGAATGAACAAAGAAGTACTAGATCCACCCAAGTAAAATTAAAATTGAGGCAGTTTTGAGAACAGGATTGTATTTCAAATTCTACACTTGGACTTTTGTAGCCTTCATGAAACAGTTCAAAACAATCATCCTCCATGCAATCAGCTGCACTGAATATTTATTTGTGTCCAATATACAATCAGTAACATTGTGTTTTAACTTTTGTTTACATAGATAACTTGAGATAAATCTTTTTAAATAAATGTACATATTGCTAGCTCACAGTCCAGTGAGTACAGTTACTTCAGATTGGTTTATTTTGATATTAAATACTGACATACAAAAGGAGGCAAAACAGAACCCCAGAATCATAACCATACGAGCTTCTCCAACGATATCAGTCACTTCAAATTCTGTTTAAACAGAAACAGTCCTCAGAAGGTAATTCTCAAATAAGCGTTACTTTTGCATGAGTACTGTGTTTGCAGAATACCTATCCCTTAAAAAGTAAGAATAGGTAAGGTAAACCATGCTAAGAAGAAGAATGTTTTAAGATCTACTCCCAAAATTTGTAGTTGTGCCTTCATATCCCTAACAGATGGCACACAACTGAGCTGAGGTCTGGAACGTCGAGCATGTGGTCTAAGGATGGATTCATGTGACCGGGGCCAAAACCCATCCAGAGTAAGCATTTCTCCAGCTGCCCAGCTTATTGACAGTGTCATGGCCTAAAACATAAATATGTATTTTGCTTCCCGTCACCTATGTTGAGCTGGTAAAAAATAAGACCAGAATATCATCACCACCTTTTATAACCACAGCATGAGCATAACTGCTTTGACACAAACAATAACAGAAAATGATGAATGTAAGCTTTGTTAAAGTGGAGTTTATATCAGAGCTAGCACAATGCAAGCTTTGATTTCACAGGCACATATCTAATGTGATCAATAAATCTGTGAATCAACTCAAAAAAAACCAAAACAACAAAATAGGGCCAATCGTCCTGGGCGTGTCCTGACAGCTTTCAGCTGCTTTTTGATTGATTGCTGTTAGTCGGGTTCACTCTGTGAGATCTTAGTTTCCCTCCAAAAAGGACAAAAGAAGATGCGAGCTGTACATTCATAAAACACTGTCTTTGGAAAAGAGCAATGAGCAAAGTGCTAAAATTAAACATTACTCAATAAACACATTTACAGTGTGCAGTACTTACTTTACTACTGATGTAGTTTTAATTTGTGACCCCAGCACAAGGTCTCTTAATAAAAAGGCATTTGTACAAAGTAGACTGAAACCACACTGATGTTCACAGCATGGCAGCCAGTTTTTGTCCTGGGCTAACATGTTTTAAAGAGACGTCACAGCTGTTTGTTTTAACAGCGGCTTAGCAGAGGTTGGATCAGAGACAGCGGCCCCATCTCAGTTTCAACATCAGAACCTACGCCTTCATACTGTCTGCTCCAGTATAGGGTAGGTTGTGGTTATGGTGAGCTAGTCTTACAACTCCAAGATGAATTAGAAAGAACTAGAAATTGACTGGAAAACGTCTAAAGAGCAGAGACTGGACCATACGCAGCAGCTATATGTTTGTAATAAGTAAACCAGTTCATCTGGACCATAGCTACTCTATGAGGAACTACTGGCCAATAAGTATGCAGCTATGGTCGTGTTATGTGTCAAATATTGCCAAGTATGTTTTCAATTCAATATTATTTGTATGGCACCAGTTCACAACTAGTTGCCTCAAGTGAGTGTTTTAGAGGACAACCTACTTTCAACAGGAAGCAATTTCAGGCAGAAATGAGTCCTGGATGGTGCACCATGTGCTCCCGAGCACAGTGAATGTCACTGCAAATGCCTTTCTGCATGTTTGCTTTGAAGATACAAAGAAATGAAACAACATGCCAACTAAATAGTCAGCGAGTGGCTCCTTGTTCACACACACACTTATTTAAAATATCCAAACTAAAAGAATTTAGATTATCGGATTAAATTATTGGGGTCACAGGGTCACATCCCTATCGAGCATGTTATTTTATGAGTAACAAGTCACACTTGAGGTTATTTTAAAAAAACAACAACAATAAACAAGCAAACAAACAAACAAACAAACAAAAAACAAAACAAAACATACAAATTCTGCAATTATTCAGTGGTTCGTGCACTCGGGATGAGTGAAAGCAAAGACTTGACTCATGAGTTCAAGAAACCACCATCCCATTATGTTTTTAAATAATTGAACTCCCGTGTTTTAATTAACATACTTCCATGGCTTCCTGGAGAGGAAATCAGATTGTAAACAAACATGATAAAAGTGGCAACACGGGTTAAATGCACCAAGTGTATGATTCAGACAGGCTCAGGGTCAAATATCAGATCCCCAAATTACTGAGGTTCAAGAATCAGCAACCCCAATGGAAAAAAGGCTTCTTAGGTTCTTTATCCCGACTTCCAGAGAACAAGCAAGAAAAATGAAAAATATTACACTGACCTTAAGGAATATATGTATTTAATTAGAGACAGAATTGAAAGAGCTGAATCCACTAAGCAGTCCGGAAAAGGAGGCCAGTGATGTACAACAGAATCAGGAACTGGTGGAAAAGGAATTTTGAGCTATCAGAGAAGGAATGGTGTTTGCCAAATTATAGGTTGAGTTTGGAGATGACAACTGTGGAGATGCTAAAGGGCTGTAAATGGGCTTAGCAGAGATGGCTGAAGAAGGGGAGTGCTGAGTAGCAGTAGCTGTTGTTGGAGAGTCTGAGCTAACCTCATCCCCTTCTTCTGAGTCCCACACCTCACTTTGCAAGTACTCTGCAAACAGGGCCTTGGCTCTTTGCAGCACTCTGCTCAGGTTGTGGCGTCGCACAAGGCGATCAAAGTGCATGGCTAGCTCATTGTAATCCAAACTGTTCTTGATGATATGGTCTCTGTGCTCCAACAGGATGGACAAGCACAGGAACAGCATGAACGGGTTGCCTTTACCAAACTCTTGAGGAGGTGGCAAGGAGCACGGCTTGATGCCAGTGGTCTCGGCTTTTAGAGAACTGGGCGTATTAGCAGCGCTGCTGGGGGATTTGTTGCCAGGTGAGAGGAGACTGTTTGAGTACAACCTGGAACCAGACAAAGATGTTCCTCTTCCAAAGGACAAAATGGGTGAAGACAGCAGGGATCTGTTTTGAGCAGTAGAAAGAGAGCTGACGGATGTCCGTGCAGTGGGGGTTGTGGGTGAACTGATGCGTGTACTGCTGGGCAACTGAGTAGAAGAAGCTGACACGTTTAGGCCAGCTCTTGGTAAGGCCTCACTTTCGTTGCTCACGTATGGTGATGTGGACTTTGGAGGAGAGTCTGGAGAAACACCAGGCCAACTCGATGGTGACACTGAAGACATGGGAGAGACAGAGGAGCCAGTTTTCCAGACGGGTTGGCTGCTTGGGAAAAGAGGTGGAGAAACATCATTATCAAAATTTTTAAACAGTGGTGTTTGCTCTCCCGTGTCCTCCTCAGTGTCAGTTGTGGATTGGCGCCTCGGGATGCTCGTTATCGACTCTGAAACCACTGCACCCTGTTGACATGGAGGATGCTGTTCAACCTCCTCCATATCAAAGCTGTCTTCATTTCGGGCAGTATAATATTTAAACTCCCCAAAACTAGTCTGCCTCTCGAAGGGAGCACCTTTCAAATCTGTCTTTGCCATGGTTACCTGAGGGATATCACACTCGTCACCCACATTTGCTTTGTCCGAGCTCACGCTTTGCCTGTCCATTTCATCAGCGATGGCATTTATGTTCATGTCTGCTTCTTCTCTTGAAGGTCGCAGCATGTGCCGTCGACGCTGCTTCTCTTTTTGTTCCTTATCTTGAAAGTAGTCCTCAACCGTCTTGTCCTCAAAGTTGCTGAACATTGTTTCGTCGGCTTCCAGAGGTGGCCCCAGAAGCTCCACTTCAGTTTCAGGAGGATCTGGGGGCAGAGAGCTCCAAGTAACTTCCAGCATCCTTAGAGCATCATCAAACGCAAACTCTCGTTTAAGCTCCAGAAGAAGCCAACGGTAGCAGAAGAAGAGGTCGTCAGCTCCTCGGGACACTAGGTAAGAGTAGAATTCAGGATCGGAGTACTGCAGGAGGAGCTTCAGATGCTGGAACTTAACAGACATGAGCTGCCCGTCTGGCCGAAAGTTTCCTTCTAAGCGTTTCATGATGCCACAAAAGCAAATGAAGGCGTGTGCCTCGTTGTCCATTACTGCAAGTATTGGGGAGGCAATGTCACTCATGCCTTGACAGTAAGAGATCTGGAAAAACAACACAATGGCAAAACGTTACAAAAGATGACAGTTTGCACAAAG
The DNA here is from genome assembly GCF_000239375.1 of Pundamilia nyererei. Classification (NCBI taxonomy): domain Eukaryota; kingdom Metazoa; phylum Chordata; class Actinopteri; order Cichliformes; family Cichlidae; genus Pundamilia; species Pundamilia nyererei. The sequence goes on from NW_005187570.1 coordinate 1,050,656, forward strand.
AACACATTTCTATATCACGTTATATGTCATGTCACAATCATCAAATGTATCATTTAAGACTGTGGTCTTTCTTCCTTAAAACAGCCGACATTAAAATACTTTTAAAGGAATCAAAACTGGAATGCTTTGAGCAAACCATTAGAAAAGCTAAAGTCATGCAAATCAGTCTTTTCTTAAAGAAAAATATCAGCCTTGTTATTTTGTCTTGGTTTGTTCCTTTTCTTCTCATACGTGCCGTCACTATCAGACAGTAATCTCTGTAACGGGCAGAAAATTGTGATTTTCCTTTGATGAAAAACTCCTCTGAGGCATTGTAGGAGATGGAGTTATTTAGTTAATGAACTTTAACAGTGACAAAATAGGTTTTAGATGAAAAACAGCAAAGGTAAGACAAAATTCATGCTACTATTTTTCAAACTCGAAGCGTGGTCTGGTTTCCTTTTGCTGCTGGTTCAGTGAATTTTGGTCGGAGCGTGATGAAACTTGCAGTTTTGGAATCTGCGAGATGCCGGCTTTCAATGTTACATACTTGTCTGCGACTCTGCAAACAGGGAATCCGTGCTTTGTGTTTATGTCATTTGTGTTTACATGCTCTTCTATTTGTTTGTTGAGCTTTTAGCCAAGATTCTGGCGTTTCTGTGGATACAGAGGGTTAAGAGATTCAGACTGCAGGAGAAGATTTGCGTTCCAGATAATGCGCCAATACAAACCTGTGGATGAGTGATGGCAAATGTGGTGAGTAGATCTGTGAGGGCAGTCAAATGGGGACTATCCTCAGAGCCTGCATAGTATGGATGAGCTCGATCCGTCCTCAGGACGTCTTTGAGAACATTTCCACGGATAAATTCAAGGTCCTCATGACTAACCCGGGTTGTCCACTCTCTCTTTAGCTGGTCATACTCTCTCGTCTTCCTCTTCATGTAGTCCATTCTCTCCTGTCCGCTAAGTCCATCTGGATAGACATTCAGGAGGTAACGCCAAACCACCTAACCCAACAGAGGACAACAGAGGAGTTAATCCTTGAGAAATGTAAGTCATAAAATACAAATTCTATAATTGCACATATATGTTCTTAATTGTCCTTCAAGTTCCATCTTTTCATCCTAAAATCGCAAATGACTGAACGTATCAGTTCAAATCTGGTTGCAAGCTGGCTGACTGTTAAAACTCTCAGCCAAGAGGGAGAGCTAGGATAGCAGGATAGCTAGAATTAGCACGAGAATTTGTTCAGTTTAAATAATAACCAGAAATAATAACCAGATTATTTTGTTTAGAGCGTACAAGGTGCTCATATACAATATTAATCAAACACAGGTGCTAAACCTTCCGCAGCGACGGCTCCACACCCCCATGGTAGATTCGTAGTCTGAGTTCCTCAGGCCGGGTCAACTGTCCCTGTCCGTTAAGGTAACTGTGAAACTCAGCGTCACTTAGAGGGGGCTTGAAAGGCTTGATCTCCTCCCCATAAGACCAGCTGAAGGCCTGCTGGACCTTCGACAGGGTCCGGCCCACCTAAACAGAATAGAAACAGGTGCATCAGCAAAAACGTGGCTCAGAGAGTGTGGTTAGGTTAAACAGAGTGAGGAAAGGTAAAGGAACCTGGGACAGTAGAGACTGGGTGAAGGGAAGAGCTGCAGATGCCAAGGATCTAGTCTTCTCTGTGAGAAGCTGCTCAGAGCCAATCACGTCTTTGGGGCTTATGATGTCCCAGTCTTCCAAAACAGGGCCTGCAGTGAAATAATGACAAGCAGATTTAACAGCAACAGTGTTTTAGTCCTTCCTGTGTCACGTTTTGATGCCTGGTTTCAATCTGAAAGAGGTATTCTTTGTTGTAATCATTTCTCTTCTGCAAACAGACTTTTAAAAGTTTGGATGTGATGGGTAACAAAATGTTCTACCACAGACTGTAGTTTTGATCTTTAAAATTTATATTATTTACATCATAAATTAGAAATCTATAACATTTTTGCTTTCAGTCTTGATTTAAGTTGCTGGTGTTCTTACTGTCCTCAGAAGGTTTTATATCCATCTTGAGCTGCAGAAATGGTCTGGCTGCACTGACAAACGCAACATCCAAATCCCAGTCAGAGACCAGAGACATATACATTTCAGCCCCGCTGCGATCGCGAGACAGGTAACCAACGCTGAAATTTCTCTTCCTAATTCAAGAAAGATATTTAAACAATGTTAGATAAATTCTTTGGGCACTTCTCTGTTCATAAGTCTGTTTGGCCATTCTGACTCTTCTTACCCATTCAAATCAAAGGCTCTGATAAGTATGTGCTGCAAAACCTCCAGCGATGTTATCTGGGGATCAACAGCAAAGGAGCGAAACTCCACAGGAAGTGCCCCATCACATTTCTGGGAATAAATAAATAAATAAATAAAAATCATATTACAATCTCATCACTGACAAACAAGTAAACATACAAACATTCTTGGTGTGGTTAAACCATGGTAGGAGAATAAGAGATACAAACCAAGTCAATGGGATACTATACCACCCTATAATAAAATAAAAAACAATGCATTGTTACTAGACCATAACTGTAAAATGATTATAAAACAAAATACATAATAATTCGTCTATTTGAATGTAAAGCATACAAAACACATAAAATTAATGGAATAATGCTCCACATCATCCCCTGTTGTTGGGGGGTGGGGGGTTGCCTAGGGGGTGCTACAGTCTCTCAGGGCAAATTTGTCCTGGATGAGGGGCCAGACAAAGCACGATTAAGTCGACCCCTATGAGAAGAATAGAAATCAAGGGACTGTTTATTCTATCTGCAAAAGGGTTACTGGGGTCTCACCCTGAAACCAGGCCTGGAGAGGGAGCTCAAAGGTGAGCGTCTGGGGGGTCGGGCCTTATGCCATCTGTGCTGGCAGGCACAGCCCAAAGAAGCGTCATGGGACCACACTCATGGAATGTAACCTCTGTGGTGAATAAGAAGCCTGAGGTTAACAGATACATAAAGCTACAGTAGCCTCACTTCAATGCACAGCTTGGGGCTGGACTCTGTTCCGGTCTCAGTGACAGGTGGTAGGCAGGTATGGGTATTCTTGTATTCTCTCACCTTGCTGCCAGTATGCTGGGGTTCTTGCTGGTGGATGAGATGATTGCTTCCCTGCACCTTTGGGTCGGGGAATGGGTCCTGACTGTCATCTGTGCTTATGCACCAATGGACAGTTCAGACTAGCCAGCCTTCTTGGGGTCACTGAGTGGGATGCTTTAGGGTGATCCATCTAGTGTTTCTGTCATTCTACTGGAAAACTTCAACGCTCACATGGGAAAAACAGTGTTTGCAGATGATGTGGCCTTGGTGGTTGCCTCCAGCTTGCACTAAAGCAGTTCGGAGCCAAGTGTGAAGCAGCGGGAATGAGAACAAGCACCTCCAAATCTGAGATTGTGGTCCTCAGCTGGAAAAGGAGCACGACCAGTTGAGGTGGTTTGGGTATCTGATTAGGATGCCTCCTCGGCGCCTTCTGGGTGAGGTGTTCTGGGCACGGCCCACCAGACGGAGGCACCGAGGCAAACCCAAGACATGCTGGAGAGATTACATCAATCTCCTTACCATGTGTGGAGGGTTTCAACCCAAATCCAGCATCTTGGGACTGTACACTAAGCGGAAGGAAGGAGGCAGAGGGCAAGTGAGTGTCTGAACCACCATCCAGGATGAGACAACAAACATCCATGAGTACATCAGGAAGTTGGCCACAACTGACTGTGTGCTTAGTGAACAGCTCAGGCAGCAGAAACCTAAGAAAGAAGTGGAGCAAGAAGAACCATCATGAAGGAAAGGCCCCTGTATGTACCACCGGCAGATAGACGAAGTGGCTGGAAATCCTACCAGTGGCTGGACAAAGCTGGAGTGACAGCACATAGACACTAATCATGGCAGCACAGGAACAAGAACTGAGCACATAGAGGCTGGGGTCTGTCACACCAGACAAGACCCCAGGTGCAGGCTGTGTAAAGATGCCCCTGAGACAATCCAGCACATAACAGCAGGGTGTAAGATGCTAGCAAGCAGGGCATACATGGAACGCCATAATCAAGTGGCTGGCATAGTGTACAGGAACATCTGTATGTCCTGGACGTCACGAGATCAAAATTGGATACGCCCCCAAGGGTGGTTGAGCATGACCGAGTTAAGATTCTGTGGGACTTTCAGATACAGGCGGATAAACTGGTGATGGCTGACCAACCGGATACAGTAGTGGTGTCCAGCAGAGCGCAGTACTAGGAACAGCAAAGATACCGTGCAGGACCCTTGAGCTCCCAAGACTCTGGTAGAGGACTCGAGCTTGAAGGATGAAGGGATTTTTTTTCTGGTTTTTATATCAATCAACATTATTATTTGGTTCAATATTTGAATACATTTTGTTCAAATGTGCATTCGAATATTAAACCTTTTTGATATCTGATAATGTGATAGAAATAATGTGTAGAAACTAGCTTTTTAGTTTCTACACATTCTACCCTACTTTTATTTATGCAACTATAACAGTATTATGAATTTCTTTTGTGTCACAAAAAGGCCATTATTTAACAGTATAATTAAATGATGCAGGGTATACAGTGTACATTTCTTTCCTCTGCATGAAGTTTTTCATATTATGACCTTTAAACTTTGAAGTATTGTGCAACATACAGCAAAAAGGTTCGTAACATTATAAGCTGTTATGTCTTTGATGCAGATAACAATTGACACAACAAAACGGCATCCCCGGCAGACTTCCCACTGGGCTCTCCAAATCACGGACAAAGAGTTTCCCTCATTCTTGATTTTTAGTTCACAAACACTTCTTCTAATGACCAGCTACTCCTGAAATTTTGGAGTTTTAGCTCTTTATGCAGTGAAGGTACAGGAGGATAAAAATGATTATCGGGCAAAATGTCGTCGGTTTGTTAAAATAATCTCATAAAGTGAGAACAATAAATGTATCATTTTCTGTTTGTAACGACAGTCATCTTTCAGTTTTGCACTAAAGTAAACATCGCTACTTCCACATCTCGCTGTTTGTAATGGAGGCGGAGTCAACCGGACGTGCTCCCGACGCAGGGGAAACAACACCGCCGGGGATACCTACAGGCACAATACGCACACATTTTCTAGGCAGGCAAGTGACGTCAGCTCACCTCTGTGACAGCCCGATGTTTGCATTGGATATTGTCAACGTGTTATGACCGATAACCGTGTCAGGTGTACATTACAGGTTTACTCAGTGTAAACTGACAGGGACAATGACTGATCGGCATCGAGACGAAGCAATTCTACCGAAAACCCCCAAATAAATAGAAGAGGCCCCCTCTGTTATGGCACACTGCTAAACATCCAGTTTACGGAGTGCATATTTTCGATGTTTAACATTAACGCGGGAGCGTGTCTGTCTAAACAGCCAATTTAACCTATGCGATAATATGATTGCTCGCTGTTAGCAGTCTTTGGCAGCCTATGTGGAAGTGAAAGAAACCATCATTCTCCCACCTTGACTTTGACACGAACAACACCCCTCTCCTCCTCGCCTTCCATCGTAAAGACTCCGTTTCGGAAAAGGATGGTTCGACCGAGCTTTGTCTGCTGTTTGTTTGCTTTTCTATCCTGACATGATGGAAGTGGCTCCAGCCGAGTTCCTATGCTTGACGATATTCTGCTGATTCTTTTTCTTCTTCTTTGTATTCATTGGCTGTTGACAAACAACGAATTGGTGCATTACCGCCACCAACTGGTATGGAGTCTTCTTCTTTGTGTTTAACGGCGGTTGGCAACCAACGTAAAGGAACATTACCGCCTCCTACTGTTCCGGAGTATGGGTCAGACAGTGAGTTTACAATTTGTATCAAAACAAAAACAAAAACAAAAAAACCCTACACTCTTTCATAAACACCTATATCCTTCAGAAACCCCACCAGTTCCCTCACCTGTGCCCTACTACCCTCCAACACACTCTTCAGATTAAATTCCCCAATTCCCCGCTCCGTCAACCTATTCTGCAGAACTGTCCTCTCCACATCATAACCCTTGCACCGCAGTATTACATGCTCTACTGTCTCCACCTCCTCCTGGCACACTCCACAAAGCCCCGTCTCATGTTCTCCTATCATCTGTAGTGTTTTATTTAATGCACAATGTCCCAGTCTAAGCCTGGTAATGACCACCTCATCTCTCCTATTACCCCTATACAACCTACTCTCTGCCACCTCCTTCTTAAGATGATACAATTGTCTGCCCTTACTCCCTGAATCCCACCGCTTCTGCCACTCCTGAACAACCTGTCTCCAAACAATACCTTTTGCTTCAGATCCACTGCTTGTAATTGCCATCTCAGTCCTATTTTTAGTCAATGCTCTTTTTTTCCAACCTATCCACCTTTTCATTTCCACTGATCCCTACATGAGCTGGCACCCAAAGAAAGTGAATATTGTCACCACAACACCTTATCCTTCTTATAGTCTCCAGAACAGCATACAGCATGCCCTGCCTTGTCTTCGAACAAAATGATTGTAGACTTGAAAGAACAGCTGCCGAGTCAGAACACACTACCACCTGCCTGATTGTTGAACACTCTAAACTGATATGGAGTATGCGCCGGAATATCATATAAATGCATTTGTCTAAGATAATAAAATATTGCTGATAACTTTTACTTCCTGAGTTATTTCTAAGTAAACCGATGTGGGTGGTTTCATGGCCAGAGAGGAACTTAGGGAGAGTAATGAAGTACACAGCGTGTGAAAAACGGTCAGTTGTGAGAACGACAGTGTTACCTGCAGATGGAGGCAGTCAGGTAGCAAAATCCAGTGCAATATGGGACCAGTGGCACTTCCAGGTATGATGCAGCAGACCAACTGGGAGAGTGGGAGAAGTTTTGTTTTGAAGACAGGTGGCAGACAGCCACTCAGACGTCTCTGAGACTTTTGTTTGTCTAAGGATTCACATTATGGGTAAATGTTGCTACAATGTTGTCTGTATATGACAACATTGTAGCAACTTGAACTTTGGCTGGATGACAGATGAATTTTGACATGCGTGGCCAATGTATATTCTAAGACTGGACAACTGAAGCAACATAAAAGACATAGAGAAGCCGAGGCAGCGCTGAAGATGTTTTCAAGTGGTTAGCTCTGGCCAATCCAGAACTGCTTGGACCTTAGCTGGGTTGGCTCTGATTTGACTCTTCTCAGAGCTGTAGCCAAGGATGGAAACATTGTCAGCATGAAATTGACACATGCTACCTTTACGCATCTAACTTGTTTTCTAGGAGCTGCTGGAGGACTCAACAAAGATGGGACTGAATAACACTGAAGAAGATGCTCAGTGTTATTCAGAAACACTGCTTTCAGTTCAGTTTCATTTTTATTTATACAGCACCAAATCACAACAACAGTCGCCAAAAGGTGCTTTGTATTGTAAGGTAGACCCTACAGTAATACAACAGAGAACCCAACAATCATATGACTTCCTGTTAGCAACTGCTTTGGTGACAGTCATCTGGAATATTTTTTTCATTCACTGCAAACTCCCCACATGAGTTTTATTAATTTATTCTGGTCTGTGTGTACATGCAACCTCAAGCCCAGTGCTTGTTTGCTCAGCAAATGCTGTGTGGAGCAGAGAAACAGGGACTCCTTAGTCATTGTTCTTGGTGATTTGACTCAGGGAAACCTCAGTCAGGAGTTCCCCAAATACAACTTATTAACTTCTTAAGTCCCTCTTGCGCCTGGGAACAGGTTTAGTATGATGTGACACAAAGTCTATTTAAATACAGACATCAGTCGTAGCTTTAGAAACCTCAGAATCTCAGTCAAAAGCTCATGAAAACATTTTTGTATAACCCTGCAAAACAGCCAAACAACTAAAAGAGCAGGAAATTAAATTCTGCAAAATGACTGAGATGGCTTGGCCAAAGTGGCTGAAGAAGATCAGGAAACAGATGCTGTCCAATGTAGCAGGTGATTTATTTGCAAACATTGTGACAAAAAATATTTACAAGAATCAATAACTCAAAAGCTGCCTTGGACAAATAAACATAACTAAACTTAAACCAACCAAAATGAATCTCACATGCACACTGACCTGGTCCTCGTCTCTTGAACAACTAAGTTCTTCTGTTTAAATACTCTCAAGCTATACAAACAAAATTGCCTCCAATGGGCTAGTCCATACAAACAGAATACAGTCATCCAGGTAAGACACATACATGAGACTAAATATTATAATCATCCTCTTACTCACTTTTCACCAGCAACAAAACACACACTTCTAAAGTGTACATTACATTTTACAATAATACATACAACACTAAAGCAAACAAAACCCTAAAATGCACTTCTATTACCGTAAATGACAACAGTTTTCTTCCCTCTCTTCACCTTGTCCCTTTCTGTGAAGTCAACAATAAACAGGAAGCTATAAATACAGGAAGTGAGTGAGAACTTCCTCTCACAGAGTAAAATGCACAAATTAACAGAAGAAACCTGCAGTGTGAGAGTGATGTGCTCTAATAGGGTGATGTGGTAATATGAGGCCATTAATGGGAAGCATGCATAATAATCTGATCATACATGCCTCCCCGAGGCAGTATAATGCAAACAGAATTGGTCCTAGCACTGAACCCTGTGGAACTCCATAATTAACGTCAGTGTGTGAAGAAGACTCTCCAACAAACTGGAGTCTATTAGATAGATATGATACAAACCATTGCAGCGCAGTACCTGTAATACCTACAGCGTGCTCTAATGGCTCTAATAGGATATTATGGTCGACAGTATCGAACGCTGTGCTTTCCCTTGCACGGTGGCTGTTATGCTCACCTGTCATTGATCCAGGAGTATCAACAGGCAGTATTTAAGACCAATGTCCACATCTGTTCCTCGCCAGTTTGTTATCTAACCCGTGTTAGTAACAGGCCACCTTTGCTTCACAAGTCACGTCTATAATTAACTTACCTTGTTCTCACATTGTGTGCAGTTTGCATCTCTACCCGGATGCTGGTCACCATTTTGGAAATTCTCAGGCTGCTTCAGGTTTTCTGGATCATGCTTCACCGCCTTCCTGCCTTCCACTGCTCTGGATCACTGTACAAACCAGGTTGGATTCACTTCACACTCCCATCTCTCTGGACACTCACCCGGCCAAAATTACTTCTCCCAGGAGCTTCTTCCGCTCCTCCTGCCAAGTAAGCCACAAGATTCTCCCTAGTCTTCTCCTCCCAGCACATTAAGCAATCTCTCCTTGTGCCATTGTTTACTTTTACGTTTTGCACTAAAGCTTGTGTGAGAACTGTATCCTTGATGTCTGTGATTGAATCTGTGTGTGGGTCCCGTTGTGACGCCACCTGCTCAACTTTTTCGAGGAGACAGACATTTTTTCCAAACTAATGTGATCTAGAAGTAAAATTCTGCATTGAGTAATACACAAACTGTTTTTTTCATTTGCAGTTATGAGGATAATTTTCTTAGCAATGCATAGGGCAGTAAGGACTATATGTGATGTTTTTGTTTCCCTATCTAATTCACTTACGTCAGCCAAGATGCTCAGCTTCAGTGAGGTTGGGATACAGCAACTAAACCATGTGGATAGTCTTCACATAACCTCTGCCAGAACCTCTGGACTTGTAGACCTCCTCTACCTGCTTTTCCCTGTGTAACCTTGTTCTCCTTGAATTTAGAGGTTGTTGTTTCTCACAGTTTGGTCTCACCTGGACATCTGCTTCACCTCCTTGTCTGCTTGCCTGCCCTCTGGCCTGCTATTATACCCCAGACATTCTGGAAACCTCCATGAACCTCCCCTCCTCAGAGCTTTCAAAGGACGCGGACCAGCAAGTTTCTGGCAGATATCTGGATTGTTAAATAGATGTTAGTTTACATGGGATAAGTCAAGAATGAGCTATTTATTAAAAATTCCCACCAGGCTGTCAGAGAGGTGTTTATGTTAAGGCTTTTAAAGCAGTTATGATGCTTAATGCTTTCTAGGCTTATGAAAGGCAGACTAGAGATTTTCACTTTCCCACACAATGCTTCTTCTAGGTGCAGCCACAGGCGAGCTTGATTTGATCCATTTCGAAAGATAAAGCAATCTATTGGTCAAGAAGGAGTAATACAATTTTGGTAGTTGTAGACCACCATTGTTTGTTTTGGGTTTTTTTAGGCTTTAATAGAGTTTTCAAACTTATACGTGATGGTTTTTTTCTAGTGACTTAAACCAGGCAGTAAAGAGTTTATTAGAGATCAGCAAGAACCAGTTGTCTATTTGAAACAGAACCATCATTTTAAGTGGTGCGACTCTTCCCATGAGTGATATGAGTAAAGTATTCCAATGCGTGGGATCTTCTTCTTCTTAGTGGGAGAATATGATTCAATTGTACCAAGTGTGAGAGCCTGGTCGAAAAATCTATACCTAATTATCTAATGTTACCTAATTGTAGTGGACTGGTGGAGGTGTTCTGAAATTCGCAGCTCAGATGTAGAACTGTTGATCTGCTCCAGCTAATGGGGTAGTCTGATATGGATGATAACTTATCTATGAATGTTATTGTCTTCAGAAGGAAAGGCAATACATCATCAGCATATAGGCTTATCTTATGGTCTGTATTTTCAGTTTAAATTCCTTTAATATCTACATTTTGCTGCTGCTAGTGGTTTGATGAAAATGGACCACTGTCTGGTGCACCTCTTTAGATTTAGACAGCTCTGGGATGTAACATAATTTGTCTTAACAGATGTATTTAGAGAGCTGTATAGTGTTTTGATCCAATTTATGAATAATGAATCAAAGCAATAATCTATTACCTTAATTAATTTCTGTGTATTATTGGCTGAGTGTCTGCCTTGATAAAACCTGTTTGATCAGCATGTATTTATGAATGGAGTGAGTTTTTCTAGTCTTCTTGCAAGGGCTTTGCAAAGTATTTTAATGTCTACATTTATGAGTGAGATTGGACTATCTTTCTAATCATGCCTCCCTTATTTTTAGTATCTGGTAAGAGAGTAGGTGGCAGAGCAGCTTATGACGAGGCTAAAAAGCAGTGTCAGAAGCTGGTCTGTGGAAGAGGAGAGTGGGAGTGTGACAGCGCAAGCAGGACATGCTGTGCGAAGGAGAAACAAAGTGTGCAAAGCATACACATGGGTACTGAATGTCATTTCACAGGCTTGTGCCGTGGAAAAGCTTGTGTAAATAAATGAGCAAATTTGAACATATTGACTGTGTCTGGGTGTGTCTGACAATTCTTATTATTGTTTATTTGTTTGTGTGCAGTGGGCAGCTCACACTGCACACTGCACACCAGGCCGAGATATGCCAAGTTCTTTTTGTAAATCAACTCGTTGGTGCAAAAATACCGTTTAACGCCTGTCAAACTGAAATACCAGAGATAACACCATTCAGCTAAAGAAAGTGGAACAACTATGTGTTGTTTGTCGTCAGTATCATAGTTACAAGTTCCAAAATTGGTTCTCTGCTAAGTTGTTTATATGTGTAAACACAACACTGGTTTATTGCTTGAGTTACGTTTAAAATAATCATAAGTCATTTTTTCCCATTGGTTAAAAGGACTATGGGACTTTTCCCGGTGTGGTACATTGTCGGATGTTATGTTATTAAAACTAATAAATAAAACATAGATAAGAAGGATAACTAGGAGTGCAGAAAGGTGAAGACACGCAGGAGTGGAGCAACATGGTGAGATAATGAAATACAGCCAGGTGTGTTTTTATGTTCTTTTCTTTTACTTTTTTTTTTAAAGAAAAGAACACAGGGGCTGCCTGTGTTTTTGTAAAATTCAGGACACTATTCGAGGCTTAAAAGGCTTTAGTGGCTTCTGAGCACGACAGTCTGAAAACACGCCCGTCCTACAACTACGCTAACTGCCACTTTAAAAGGTGTGGTGATAAACGTGACAGCGTACTGAACAGTTATCTGGCGTCCTGTACATTCTGGAGTGGAGATATTTATGTTAACTTTGCATTATTTGACAGAAAAATAAAGAAAGGTGAGTGTTTTTGTGATTTTGACATACATTCTGTATTGTTTCCGTATTCTCTGGCTGTAAAACGTTTATCAGACATGTGTCCGTCTCTTGATTATTAGTTTCCTGGTTTGAAAATGGCCACAGATGAGCTCTCGTCCAAACTCAGCCGTCGGCTGCAGATAGAAGAAGGATCCGAGGATCCTGTCGCCGTGGATGCTCCCGGACAGCACACTGGTTCGGAAGAGAAAGCGAATACGGCCAACGCAAACTCGGAGCTGGGCGCTAAACTGTTGCGGCGAGAAGAGCTGAACGAGGGGATTGGTGAACACTCCCTACCCAGCATGAAGGTCTTCAACCCCTACACTGAGTTTAAAGAGTTCTCTCGAAAGCAGATCAAAGATATGGAAACTTTGTTCAAAACGTGAGTGTTTCACAATATCCCCCTGTTAAATTGAGCTATAATTTGGAAATGCCTATAGACAGCGCTGCCCCCATTTTAATGTCATTTTACTGGGCACTGGTTTTCAAGGAAGTAGCATTGAGATTACGCACTGAGATTAAGGAAGTTGACTTGACAGTTTGCTGGTGTAGCTCAAATCGTAATTAAACAGGAAATAACTTGCCTTATCCATCTACTACAAATGACAGAATAAACAACTGTGTCTGTCTTCCTCCCTATGGATATAAATATGGATATAGATATATGTGCGCTGTTTCTTTGGCTGTCTGCATTATCCTTCATATGTGATTTCCAGGGTGAACAGTAATGCCTACACTCACACATTTGCAAAAGAACAATTAAAAAATGTCACATCATCACTGTAAAGAAGAAACATGGAGGCAACTCAAGTCAGGTTAAGAAGTTCATTTTTAGTTGTTGTTGTCTGACATAGTGCTGACTGATAATTAGTTGTTATTTACAGTTAATGGTAATGTTGTTTTACAGAAGACTATAAATGGCTAAACCACAAACACAGCTTTGCATGAGTCTTGTTAATAACCTGTTACATGCAGGTCTGACCGTTATGAGGTGTATTAGGAGACCAGTCCTCATTTTATGCGTCTTTGCAAATAAGAGATTTACCTAAAATAAAAAGGAAGTTCTGCCTATGGAAGACATCAGGAGCCCATGGCAGTCTCACGTGTGCTGGCCTGAACCCTCTTCCAGATGTTGCAAACATTTAATTTCAGTAAACTCAACTACTCTTTCTTCATGAAATGTACTTTGCAGCAGCCTCCTCTGAAATGTTAATCCTTGATGATTTTGATTGAGTTGCCCTGTTTTGGAAATGTGGTGTAGAACTGTCCGTCTTCTCTTAGATGTAATTAAACTAAATGCCATTTGCCTGCTGCAAATGCCAGAAATCACATTCAAAATTCTCAGCAGGAAGAATCTTGACATGGTCATTCCAACACCACATTCAAAGATCGTTTCAAGCTCATAACATTTATCAAGTTTTGTTTTTTGCTACTTTGTTTTAAAAGAACAAAGAAAACATAGTTTAAGAATTTTGTAGTACAGTAAAAATCAGATCGGGGTAGAAATGTTTGCATGTTCACAAGTCATGGCTGCTTCTTTGCAATGCCCAACCCAGATTCTTCAAGTTTCTATCTTGTCTCGGCCTGTCTAGGCCACTTAAGTGCTTTTTGCTTACGGCATAAACTCTTTACTGTTCCTGAGACATCAGGGCTTTACAGTTTGTTCTTGTAAATTTGTCTTGGGAGTTAAAAACATTTTTGTTTAAAGAGTGGTGCTCTCCTTAACTGGATGCAGTTACAATGAAGGTTAAAAATGACATGAAATGACCGGACGTACTGACGTAGAAACACGATGGGGGTGCTGTTCCGCTTTTTTGTGAGATGGTCACGTAATCAAATCACGTAATTTTGCAGAATGTCCAAACATTTTCATGCCATCAACATAAGGAAAATACATTCTCCTGAAACAAAATCACATTTGTATGTTGCAGGAAGAAAACTTGCACCCACTATACAAGTTGATAAAGGCTGGCGTGTACATGCAAGCGTTCTACTCTGACATTAACTGCAATTTAACAGTTAGTGTAACATTTAACAGTTTAATTACATTTAACAGTGTATTTACCCTCTTAACACACTAAGTAACAACTACATGTTTGCAGGATTCTCTAAATTGATTAAAAAACTGAGAAGACGTTTCCCCATTCATGAGTAATTCTAGCTGTGAGAACTAATGGATTAGTTCTTATCAGTTCAAACATTCCAGTTTGAACTGATAAGCTGCTGTGTAAATGTGTTTAGTTTAAACCGTGTGTGCCACTTCCCCCTACTGCACATTTGTTACAGTTATCATCAACGGTGTTCCTTTTTGGAGACGTAGAAAGTTAAATTCTTTTGCAACTCAGGGTGAAGAAACATAATTCCATAGAAAACCTTTGTTTTAACAACATGTTTCATCTTGTTGCTTTTATGAGATCGTTGTAAAACAAATTAACAATGTAATTTTAACTTATTTAGGGGATATTTAGTAAGGTGCAGAGTAGGGCTGCAACTAAGGATTGTTTGGCAGTCAACTAATCTGTCAGGGTTTTTTTTTTTTTTTTTTTTTTTTTTTTTTTTTTAAACAAAGTCAATTAGTCAACAACTATTTCTGACACTCCTTCATTTTCTGCTCCCTGTGGGCATACCTCCCATTCCAGGCTCCAGTGCATGTTTAACTTGCCCCCTAACTGTGCTCCCCTATGAATATCACATGTCTCTTCTTACAGCAAATTAAAACACATTAGGGGTTCAGAACCACAGAACAAAGATCCATGAGTACATCAGAAAGATGGCTATAACTGATTATGTGCTTAGTGAATACCTTAGGCAGCTGAAACTGAGAAAGAAGAGGAGCAAGGACAGGAACCATCATAGGAGGACAAGCCCCTGCACGGCATGCAACATCAGCAGATAGAAGAAGTGGCTGATATTGAGAAATCCTACCAATGGCTGGAATGAAAGATAGGAACAAGCCCTAAGCACAAGATTGATAGAGGCTGGGCTCTAGCACACCAGGCAAGAAACCAGGTGCAGGCTGTGTAACGATGTCCCTAGCAATGCCATAACCAAGTGGCTGGCACAGTATACAGCAGGGGTGGGCAACTCCAGGCCTCAAGGGCCGGTGTCCTGCAGGTTTTAGATATGTCCTTGATCCAATACAGCTGATTGAAATGGCTAAATGATCTCCTCAACATGTCCTAAAGTTCTCCAGAGGCCTGGTAACGAACTAATCATGTGATTGAGGGGTGTTGACCCAGGGTGAGATCTAAAACCTGCAGGACACCGGCCCTCGAGGCCTCGAGTTGGACACCCCTGGTATACAGGAAGGTTAGGTATGGCCTGCAAGTCTCACCAGTCTGTCGCAGGGCTAACACGTAGACGGAGACAAACATTCCCGCTCACTCCTGCATTCACACCTATGGGCAATTTAGAGTTTCCAATTAACCTATCCCCTACTAAGTGCATGTCTTTGGACTGTGGGAGAACCCATGCAAACACAGGTAGAACATGCAAACTCCACACAAAAAGACCCCGGCCTGATGGTGGAATTGAACTCAGGACCTGCTGTGAGGCAACAGTGCTAACCACCGTGCCACCCTGCTGCCCCTGTCTTCTTCCCCTCACCCCTAATTGGTTGCGCCAAATGGCCCCGCCCCTCCCTGAGCCTGGTTGTTCCGGAGGTTTCTTCCTGTTAAAAAGGAGTTTTTCCTTCCCACCATCACCAAACCACTTGCTCATTGGGTGATGGATTAGCAATATGTCCAGCCTTCTCTGCATTTCACCAAATGTCGCCTCATTCCCTGCTGCTGCCCCTTGGACCTGACATTTAAGTCACGGTGCGACAAAGTCATTACTGAAAAATGTGATAAATGGTTTTAAATACCTTTGGTTATTAGTTTGTTCATATGCTCTATTAGACGGTTCTCAAGTGCACCTTAATATCTGAGTGCCTCCTAGTTTTAGACGACTAAAACTTTTTTCTTTGTTTAGTTGACAAAGTGATTGATCACTAGGAACATCCCTAGTTTATCCACCACTCTGCATTTAATAATTATTTATTATTAATCTCTGGTTGTCTTCTTTTACCCCCAACCGGCTATGCCAGATGGCTGCCCCTCTTTGCTGGTAATCATAGAGGTCAGATTTTTTTTTTTTTTTGCACATATCTCAGGAGGGATTTTGTCCCACTCGTCTTTGCAGATCCTCTGCAAAGACATTGATGTTTCATGGCTGATGTTTGGCAACTCTAACCTTCAGCTCCCTCCACAGATTTTCTGTGGGATTGGAGACTGACTAGGCCACTCCGAGACCTTAATATTGACCTTAACATTCTACTTGAGCCAATCCTTTGTTGCCTTGGTCGTGTGTTTTGGATCATTGTCATGCTGGAATAACTGCCCACGACCCATTATCAGTACCCTGGCTAAAGGAAGGTGGTTCTCACCCCATCCATCCTCCCTTTGATGTGATGCAGTTGTTCTGTCCCCTTGGCAGAAAAACACCCCCAAAACACGTTTCTACCTCCATGTTTGATGGAGTTCCTTCCGAGTAGTTCTGAGCTGGTTCCTCACAGTTCTTATTATCATAAACTCCACGACGTGAGATCTTGTGTGGAGCTCCAGACCGAGGGAGACTGGCAGTTATTTTATGATTCTTCTATATGCGAATAATCGCAACAATTGTTGTCACCTTCTCACCCAACTGCTTGGCGATGGTCTTGTAGCCCATTCCAGCCTTGTGTAGGTCAACAATCTTGTCCCTGACATCCATGGAAAACTCTGGTCTTGGCCATGGTGCAGAGTTTGGAATCTGGATCGATTGATTGCTTCTATGGACAGCTGTCTTTTATACAGGTAACGAGCTGAAAAGGCTCCAAATGTCAGCTTGTTACCTGTATAAAATACACCTGGGAGCCAGAAAACTTGCTGATTGATGGGGGATCAAATACTTATTTCATTCATGAAAATTCAAATCAATTTATGACTTTTTTGCAATGCATTTTTCTGGATTTTTTTCTGTTCAAATAAACCTACCACTGAAATTGTAGACTGGTTAGTGGACAAACTTACAAAATCAGCAGGGGTTCAAATAATTTCCTCCCTGACTGTGATGCACTGCGTATTCTGTCATCTTTCTGTCAGAACCAGCACGAACTCTTTCAGCAAATGTAGCAACAGTTGTTCTTCTGTTTAATTCTGTCAAGGTATGATGCTGGTAAGGACAACTACATTGACCTAATGGAGCTGAAGCTGATGATGGAGAAGCTTGGAGCTCCGCAGACGCACATCGGCTTGAAGAATATGATCAAAGAGGTGGATGAAGACCTCGACAACAAGCTCAGCTTCAGAGAGGTGAAGCAAGAGAGTTTTTTTTTTTTTTTCTTTTTTTTTTTTAAATTAAATCAAAATTCAGTGTCAGAATCGAAGTTCCTGTTCTATCAGTATCTGTTTGTTGTTCTTGTCTTCCACAGTTCCTACTGATTTTCAGGAAGGCAGCAGCAGGAGAGCTGGCAGAGGACAGCGGCCTCTGTGCCCTTGCTCGCCTCTCTGAAATTGACGTCTCTACAGAGGGGGTCAAAGGAGCCAAGACCTTTTTTGAAGCTAAAGTAAGTTGAAATGGAATAGAGTAGGATTTATTCTATAGAATTTTCCTAGTCTTTCTGATCATTGCATGTCACCTCGTCATTGCACTTAACTTTCATCAACGTCTTTTGTCAATTTAGTTTATCACCTATTAACCTAGTATGTATTTCTTTAAACTATGGGAAGAATCCAGAGTACCTGGAGCAAACTCACAGAGAAACTGTGCAAACTCTACACAGAAATTTGAACCAGATGATTCCCAACTTTCTATTGAAAAACACATCATTTCATTAGTGGCACAGAGAAAGAGGGATGCATTGCACCTCCTAAAAACATACAAATAATTGAAATCAAGACTAATTATTTGGCGAGAGCGTTATTTGTGGGCAATCTTGTTTCCACATTGAACACAAGAGACCCTTGGAAAATATTTAAAGTATTATTATATCCATGGTCCTCAGCTGAATAGGGTGGAGTGCCCACTCTGGGGCAGGAACTCATCCCTGACCAAGTGGAGGAGTTTAAGTATCTCAGAGTCTTGTTCACCGATTGAGGATCGGTTCTTGTGGTGAAGAGAGAGCTGAGTAAAAGCGAAGCTCTCGATTTACCAGTCAATCTATGCCCCTCACCTATGGTGACAAGCTTTGGGTAGTGACTGAGAGGATGAGATTGCAGATATGAGCTTTCTCCAAAGGGTGGCTGGCCTCTGCCTTATTATCCATCCTGGACATGTTTTGTCATCTGAATTCAGGAAGTTGGTCTCAGGCCGTTACCTCGTACCTCAGGTCGCTTAAAGCTGACAGACCTCGTGTAGATTAATCTTCCTGTGGTTGTTCATTTTAAGACATTTCTCCTTGTTTCATTTTATTTTTATCTTACTTTTAATGTGTTTATTTTTTGACCTTGTTGTTGATCTCTGCCTTAACATGCAACGTTGTGATTAGTGGCTGTGTGAGTCTGACTGTGTGAGTTCTACACACCAATATGAAAAACTGATCCTCTGCTACTGATTGGACTGTGCTTTGTAATAAGTGTTAACAGTAATCCAAGATGTGCTGCAAAAGCATTTCAAGCAAGGAAGTAGAATATTTTCCAGTGGTTGAGTCTATCACCTCATCTTGACATGACTCAGCATTTATGTCACATGTGCATGCGTTTCACTCACTGATTAAAAACTAAAGGTACAAATTAATAGTAGATTGATGAAAACCCTGAAAGCTGTTGTTTAGAGGTCAGAGGATTCTCTTCTTTATTTTGTGATTCTCACTTCTTTACTAAGGCAGCTTTGTGTTTTTCTGTTGAACAGGTCAAGGCCATCAATGAATCCAACCGATTTGAGTCGGAGATCCGCCAGGAACAAGAGGTCAAGAAAAAGCAAGCTGAGGAGCAGAAACAAAGACGAGCCGCATTCAAAGAACTGCAGTCAGCTTTCAAATAACTCCTTCAAGACCTTTAAATCACTAATGCTGTCAGTTTTCAAATTGGTAGATTGAAGACTCTTAGTCTTAATAATAATAATAATAGAAATCCTACAATATGAAATATCAGTATTGCCCTCTTAAAATCAGTTTGTTAAGCCTCTTAAACATCAAAATTTCAAGTTACTAAACACAGTTCTAACATTTGTCATAATTTCCACACTCAGTACTGCACAGTCTTAGAAGAGAGACACTCAATGTAATGCTCTACATTTTTTTTACTGCACAAAGAGTCGTATGGTCCTATACCAGGGTTGTAACTTGGTCTTGAGAAGCCTCGGGACAGCTGTAGTGGTCATCATTCCTTAGTGTCATGCTTCGTGTACTACAGAGATTTAAAATGAAGTTATTTTAGAAATTAGGTAATATTTTTGTAGCACTATTTTTTTTTTTCATTCAATCAGCCTTCTTTGTTTTATTCACCAACTTTGCTGCTAACCGCTGTGAATGATGTGACCTTACTGTATTCTGCTTTGATTTAACCACATGTGCCATCAGACTATCAAAATGATTTATCCTGAAGTGTAAATGAAAGGCATAAGAACAAAAACCAGGTTCATGATAAAGTGTGTATCATATAAATATCTTTCCTGGTTCATACTGCGACTCACCAAGTCGTAGTGAAACTTAAAAATGTGACGCAACCAAAAACTGATAAAAATTGTGCCTTAATGCTAAAACATGTTTCAAAGGTGCAGCTTCTGCTTTGAACATCTGGTTCTAAGTTGTGTCACCCTTGTACAGTTTCACTGCTTCTTGGCAAGTAGTTTGCTTTTAGTAGACAGCTCTGTGTCTTCCAAGGTAACGATGTAAGACTGTAGAGACCTGTTAGTGACCAATCACAAGGAAGGTTTCAGTGCATCACCTTATCCACAGGTGATTGGTCAGAGCTCTGTAAATGTCATCATCAGATGGGGGCCAAGCAGACATCTGGGCACTTGCCAGATTTTTTTTGTGACCACACAGACTCGTCTGTGGAGAATTTAATGCACTAACATGCGCTCCAGGCAGCAGACTGTATAACAGGAATAAGTAATCAGTCATCGTCTCCGTCAGAGTCTAAAGCCTGTTGTGGAGACGGACAGCTGCAGACATCATGGCTGAGCTGTCTGGTTATACTTCTTGAAGTCCACACTCGCCATATGATTCGCAAAGGATATGTTACTTGGAACCAAGTGGAGCCCAGTAAACTATAATAATCAAGCCTTATACAAGGCTTTGTGACAAATCTAACTACTGCCAGCGACCACCCCAGACTGGTTGGGGAATACTGCGATCGCTGGTTTCTGGGTTGTCGAGCAGTCTCTAGGCCTGTGTGTTTGTGTTCTTAATTTTTATTTTATTTTTATAATTCTTGCGTTGCTAAATTAGTTGATTGCATTTTTTCTTTTCTTTTTTTTCTGTTAAACTTCCAATATGTGAAGTAAAGTTAAACTTGGTGCTACAGCCTAAGTTCACCTACTCAAATTACTCTTTAAATTGTTTTCTCAAATGAATTAGCATTCATTTATTCATACACATCCCTGGTATATTTTGATTAAAAAGACTTAATTTATCGTGTGACATTTGTTCACATGAATCATTTATGGTCTGAGGTGCGTATTCATGATGTTAGTATGGGTTTCTGCTCACATTCCCAAATTACTGTCCTACATGGCTTATAATGTGAACTGTGATTGCAAGATGTATGTAATTCTGATACAATGCCCTTTCTTCGTAAAGTATTTTTGGGGCGTCTAGTTAAGTGATTTGTTCATATACTTTTCTTATACTTCATACGGGACTATTGAAACAGATTGGTTCTTAAATATTTTTTTCAATTGGAATGACATGTTTAACAGCTGGATTACTGTTGTGCTTTTGCAGCTCTTTTAGTGTAGTACAAGCATTAATACTTTTAAAGAGGCTGTTTTATACTGTATGAGGCACATTGTTGAAAAATAATCTAATGGAGCTACGCTGTGTTTCGTCCAACCTGCCATCCAGCTGGGAGAAAAAAAACACCAAATCACTTCCCACAGGTGCTCTATGTGGTGCCTTTACCCAGCTGGAAGCAGCCATCATTTGGTATTAGGGGGCACAAAGTGAAAATTACCCAACAACCTAAACTGCTGAAAAAACCCAGCTTGGATACTTGCATGCACATTTTAAAAGAATAAGGTTTTGAAATCTCCAGTATGAGCAATTTTACCCTGTAATTTGGAAAATGTTTGTTTTTCAGCATCAGGAAGGACATGATAGACACACAGTTAATAAACTGAAATTAATGCTTTAGTTTCTAAACGTGTTGAAATGACTCACCAGAGCCAAATACTACAGGGCAGGATTTTGGCTTATCCAGGCAACTTTGGACAAACCTTACGGGTTAACCACGTAAGGAAGATGGTTTACTTCTTACCAGGTAAACTGCCATGATAACGTCAGATTAAAGATGAACAGATAAGGAAATCATTGTTAAATGACCAATCAGTTGAAGTTACAGTTCTTCCCAAATGTGCCAGCATCACTGCTTTTTCCTCCTCAATTTGTCTTATTAGTTTACTACATTCACCCCAATACCAATAAAATGTCATTTTAAGTCAACAATGTGTTCTTATATTTATCTAAATTTGAGAATTTGTCATATTAGCTGACTGCTGGGACAAATTTGTCTCAATTAGATTATGATTATACCCATCTGAGTATTTCCTGTTCCCAGTAGGTGGCGCTCTCAGTATTGCATACAAACTGCATATCAGTCTGTTCAGGGCTGGACTCTCACCATGCCTGTGAAGTTTGGTGGAGATTGGACAAATGTGTCTTGGAGTTACAGCAGCTTTGTGCTTTAAGCTTAAAAAATTCATGTAACCTGTCACAGACCTGCAACTTGACGAAGGCTCTCATGTTATATGGTCATTTTCACTGGGTATTTCAAAATAAATCCACAGCTCCTCCTAGACAATTTCAAAACCGAAGCCCCTGCTTGATCTGTGAGTCTGAATTTTGGCACCCACATGTAAGCTATCAAGATGTACAAAAAAGTTTCTTGGAGCCATGTGCAACAGGAATTTGTTAACATTTTGTGCCATTTTCATGTGTGCGAGGGCCCACCCATCGCTGCTTGCAGCTTTTATTGTTATTATTATCATTTCTGCAAATGAATTGGCTTTTTGAGGGCCTAAACATGTTCAAAAACTCGTGCACACGTGTCAGGTCTGGTGAAAATTTGGTTTCAGACATGCGGTTGGGCAAAAGTGCTCAGTATCACCTCCAACAAACATGAAAGATATTGAGCCCCTGGGCTGGGTATGACGTAGTGAGATCATTGACAAGGCTGGCTACGGATACCAACTACGGAACGGAGCAGTTGTCAGTCACCTTCTCTACATGGATGACATCAAGAGTGAACGAGACATTGATTCACTGATCCACACCACCACCACGGTCCAGGATGAGACGACAAACATCCACGATTACATCACGAAGATGGCCCCAACTGACCACGTGCTCAGTGAATACCTCAGGCAGCAGAAACCCAAGAAAGAGGAGGAACCATCATGGAAGGACAGGCCCCTGCACGGTATGTACCACCAGCAGATAGAGGAAGTGGCTGACATCCAGAAATCCTACCAGTGGCTGAACAAAGCTGGACTGAAATACAGCACAGAGGCACTAATCATGGCAGCACAGGAACAGGCTCTGAGTACAAGATCCATTGAGGCTGGGGTCTATCACACCAGGCAAGACCCCAGGTGCAGGCTGTGTAAAGATGCCCCAGAGACAATCCAGCACATAACAGCAGGGTGCAAGATGCTAGCAGGAAAGGCACACATGGAACGCCACAACCAAGTGGCCGGCATAGTGTACAGGAACATCTGTGCCGAGTATAACCTGGAAGTCCCGAGGTCAAAATGGGAGACGCCCCCAAGGGTGATGGAGAATGACCGAGCTAAGATCCTGTGGGACTTCCAGATACAGACGGACAAAATGGTGGTGGCTAACCAACCAGACATAGTGGTGGTAGACAAGCAGAAGAACGTGGCTGTAGTGATAGATGTAGCGGTTCCCAATGACAGCAACATCAGGAAGAAGGAACACAAGAAGCTTGAGAAATACAAAGGTAAAATAAAGAAAAGACTTAGCTAGCTGACCAGCATATACTGAAAATAGGATTTATGTAATGCTGAGCAGGTCATTTCTCTGAGTGTACTTCAAAACCAGCTCACCATAAAAAATCGGTTTCCTGCAGTCCAGAATTGTTGCCCACAGTTTTGTTTTGTTTTTTCAAAAATAACCTCTGACAAGAGGTCTGCTCTGTTTCACTTCAGCATCAGGTAATGTTCAGATGTTGATTCATGGTTTTCTTCAGTTTTTGATCTCCTGCAGAATATTTTTAGGTTATCTGCTATAAAAAGCCAGGCCAGGAAAATCCTTCATGTTTTTCTGTGTTTTATCCTCAGTTACTTTGACACAAAGGCATCTGCTGTGACGCTCACACCTCTGATGAAGTCTCACAGTGTCAGCCTTGTTTTTATACATAGATATACAAATATGGATATGTACTGTAAATGATCAGAATTATAATATTTTTGACTGTCTAAGTAAAATTGAATTGACTTGAATCAGGACCCTGTGAATCAGAATCATATCAGTTAGTGAATACCCATCCCTTATATACATGAACACATTTACATGACTACAAACTTATTTAATGGAAAATTAAAATGCTCAAATTTGAAAGATTGTGAGTTATTTGGTTGATGTATTAGCTGTTTAGTCAATAAAAATTTCGTTTTTTTGAGTTGAGGAGAATAAAATAATGCCTAACATTAATTGTACCAATGTTGTTGTGTACTTGGCACAGATTAAATTAAGACGTTTTAGTTTAAGAAGTTTTGAGCAAATGATATATTAGGTAGCAATTATAGGAATGTATGGTTTAGGATATAAAAAAGTACATTTATTGATTTACAGTGAAAAAAAGTGCCTGAAATTGGTCTTGTACAACAGGATCACCTGTTGAGAAAGAAAAAAGTAAATACTAAATATTAAACATTATTGTGCAACATGCAAGATCGACAGCGCACAGTGTGCTTTGAGGTAGGAGCCAAAAAGGGTGTAGTTTGTGTGTGTGAGCACCCGTGTGTACACCTGTGAGCATGAACGC
>NW_005187570.1:1075850-1082641 GCF_000239375.1 Pundamilia nyererei
TACGTGTTTGAGAATTATACCACGGAGTCAGGTACTTCTGATTAGAGACCTTAGTTTTCACAGGAGCTACAGTATCCAGAGTCGTACGTAGTGAGGAGGTGAAATTATTAACAAGATAATCGACTTCTGTTGGGGTAGCGTTCAGATAGCTGCTCTGCTCTATGTTGGTACAGGGCATTGTATGTATGTGTAATGAGAGTGTGAGTAATGTGAATGTCTAAGTTGTGAGATAAAATTGAGGCACAGGCAGCCAGAAGGGGACAGAGGGGGGGGGATGCCTCCCCTGCACCCTGGTGACACACCAGGCCCATCCGGACCGGGGCCCAGAACAGCAGCGCCGCCCGGCCCCACAGAGCCCGGGACAGCCCACCCAACCCCACCACAGAGAAAACTGCACCCACCCTGTCATCCACTCATCTTCCAGACTACACAAGACAATAGACGCCCAGACTAAGATCTTCCTCAGTCTGGGCGCCTCAGTCTATATATGCAAAATATCCATTAATAATACAGGAAATATGCTGTGAAAAAAAATGAATTTTCCATTTTAGAGTTGAAGGAACTGTTCCCTAAATAGAACAGAGAGTGTACTCTATATCTACAGGATTTTTTGTTTTACCATTTATGGAAAAGTCTGTGAACGTCTGGAAAAAAACAGAAAACGTCCTGGCAGAAAATTACCAGCACATTTTCTGTTTTTCTACGATGTAGTTACAGGTGATTTTGTGCTGAGAATCTGTACAGCTGGCTGTTTCCATTATCGCTCTCTGTGGAGGGGGGAATTTAACTGCTTCTGTTTCCCAAAGGCTCCCACCTTCGGCGTGGGCCAAAGGTAATTTTTTAAAAGTGATCTTGAGCAGTAGTTTTACAGGTTGTGTGTTTGTATCTTTAGTGTTTTATATTGGCTGCTTTTTCAGCCTATTTGAGTCCAAAGGATCAACCAATCTACACATAACAGTCAACTTAGCAAAGAACTCATTTGTACATGTAACTTCATATGTAGGCACTTTGTTACTAGCAGAAAGCTGCCTCAGAAAGTTGGCTGTGTTGAAGACTAAAGCTGCTCATACAAAATATTGACTTTCAAGGTCATTAGAATTGTGAAAAACTGTTTTTGTCTTGTATACCATATAATTTTAATATACACTATATACCTTACTATACCATGTTATTAAAATGTGCACCCATTTCTCTAGCAAAAGCAAATAAACAGGTGGTTCAAGACTTTTGCACAACAGTTTCCAAGACTAAACATGTTTTTAAAAATTCCATGCTAGCTTAATTATAACTATCTTAAACCTAACATTAAAGGGTGCTGGCTGCCGCCACTCTTGTTCTACTTGTCACACAAACTTGTTTTTGAGAGTTTGTGCATTAGATGACAGTTTGTGTCCATCAGAAAAAAAAATCAAAACATGTATTTGAGCTCTGGTGGGTAACTTAAGTCCAAACAGCAGACCACCACAGCCGTGCAGTGCTAGCCGAGCCAGTGAGGACCACCACAGCTTAAATGAAGACACTTTTTTCCAACTGAATGTCTTCTGGCTGCACATCTCCTCTCTCACATGCAGCCCCATTCCCTGTTTTTCAGCCTCCATGTCTGTATCCTGTGTGATAAAAACATGAGTCACAAATGAATGAGCCTGATTTGTCCTGTAATATAGAATGCAGTTTTAATATCTTAGGCAATATAATTAATTTAAAAATTACATTGCAACAACACCATTCCCTTATGAACACACACACTGCACAATTGAGTTATATTGTGATGATGGAAAGAAACTGTCCATCAGATAAATTAAGCCTGCAAACAGTTGTCTGAAAACCCTCTTTTGTCTGATCGATCCCTAATGACATTTAAATTTACAATAATGGATTACACAGCAGTGGGGAGTAGATTTAATCGCAGTACATGTCTTTCTGAAAGTGCTGCAACAGGTTTAAGGACATAATTCATCTACTGTTATCAATTTCAGTGCCAACAGAGCAGAGCAGCTCACTGAACTCCACTCCTACAGATGTTGATTATATTGTTAATAATTTTAGGATTATTAACACAACTCTGGATACTCTTGGTCCTCTGAAAATGAAAGCCTCAAATCAGAAGTTCTTGCCTCTCCAGTGTAACTTTCAAACATGCACGTTAAAGCAGATCACTTGTAAGCTGTAGAGGAAATGGCATCTCACTGGAAGTTACCATTTAGCCTGGAAAAAGAATTCGCTGCTCTATAAAAAAAAAAAAGCCATTGGTAAAGCTAGAACATCTTGCTTTTGATGATTGATTGAAGAAAATAAGAACTACTATGGGTATGCTGTTGAAAAATCAATGATGGGATGGCATGTTGCTGCAGGATGCTGTGGTAGCCATGCTGGTTTAGTGTGCCTTCAATTTTGAATAAATCTCCAACAGTGTCACCAGCAAAGCCCCCTGACACCTCCTCCATGCTTCACAGTAAGAACCATGAATGTAGAGACCATCATTCACCTTTTCTGCGTCACACAAAGACAAAGACTTATCAGACTAAAGCACAGATGTCCACTGGTCTAATGTCCATTCCGTGTTTTTATTGGCCCAAACAAATCTCTTCTGCTTGTTGCTTTTCCTCAGTCGTGGTTTCTTAGCAGCTATTTGACCATAAAGGCCTGATTCACACAGTCTCCTCTGAACATGTAGAGATGTGTCTGCTACTGGAGCTCTGTCTAAAAGATGACATATTAAGAATTATTTATAATTTTTTTCTTTGCTACATAATTCCATATATCTTGCTTCATATATTTGATGTCGTCGGTATCTACAATGTAGAAAGTAGTCAAAATAAAGAAAACCCTTTAAATCAGAAAGTGTGTCCAAACGTTGGACTGGTTGTGATACCAGAGCAGAAGCCAGGTCAATAAACTACATGTTCTCCAATGAACCATCCCAGGTGTACTCTCAGTGGCAGGGGACGATATGAGAACAGCCCCACCAAGGCTGGAGATGCAGAAATACTGGAAGAGCATAATGGGCTGAAGGACACAACACATAACAACAATGTTCAAAACTCTCAAGCATGAAGAGTAGAAAAGTACTATATAAGAACCAGAACAATTTGCCATTTAGTAACAGAAGGCAGACATTGAAGGTAGCTACATGTACCTTGGAATCCCACGAGCAAACAGAAGCCATGAACCATGAGGAATAGTGGTAGAAGTGGACAGGCAGAGGAAGATGGCTGTAGCTCAAGAATAACCAAGGGCTGAGACAGGAGCTTGAGAAGATGCGGAGGGTGAAGGCAACAGTAGTCCCTGTGGTAATCAGATTACTTGGGGCAGTGACCGCCAAACTGGGTGAGTGGTTCAAGCAGATTCAGGGAACGACATCCGAGATCTCTGTCCAGAAGAATGCAGTCCTATGAACAGCAAAATTATTGCACAAGACCCTCAAACTCCCAGGCCTCTAATACAGGACCCATGATCGAAGGATAAAGAGCGCCTTCAGGGGTGAGTTTGGATTATTCTTTTTTTTTTTTTGTAATATTTGCAGTGCCACGTAAAATCAAAACTTCCTACAGGCCTATTTTCTGAAAGAAATGCAAAACTGAAGTAAGAAAATGTGACCCACAAAAATATTTACAAAATGGTTACATTGTGACTTGAGACACTGACACCATAACAGGTTGCATGCAATTTAATGTAAAAGCTGGATTTAACAACTACCATAACATACAGTCAACATACACCTACCTATTTCCTAGATACGAACTTTTAACCTTAACATGAAATTCCACTGGATAAAAATATAAAATGTATGCCTCTTCTATATCATTCACAGTGGCCTGTCAAACTTGCATGTTCTGATATGTCCCAAAAGATGCCATTATGGCCAACACAATACGGGGCTTTTATTTCTTTCTTTCCTAGGATCAAAAATCATAATAAAAACACACGGAATTTTTATAAGGTTACATAAAACCAAATGCTAAATTCAGGTCACCATTTAACTAACTGATGAGAAGCTAGACAAGATTCAGTTACATTTTTAACACAAGTAAAATTTCATTACAACATTTGACAAAAAAAAAAATGCATATCTGTAATGCATTAAGAGAAAATATTAAGCTGGAAAGTGAACAACTGCATTAAAAACATAGTTTGCTGATTACACAGTACACATTTGCTTCTCTTGAGTACTGGCCTGTTCATGTCGTAGGAGATTTTAGGGTAGGCATACAGAAAAACAAAGGAAAATGTAAAATAGCAGAATTACAGATTGATGTTCCAGGTAACAGTACGCACTGAAATGATATTCAGCCTCCGATCTACTTCATCCTCGATATACTGCTATTACACATTTTCTAACTGAGCTTGCATTGGCCTGACATCAATGTCAATTTGTCATTTATCCTGATGAATTGCATCCAAAAAGATGATTCTGCATATCAACATTTGATGGTGAACACTAACATTAACATTACATGTCACTGCAAGAAATAGGGCCTACTTTGCAAAGTAGTAAAGTATAGTTTGGCGTGATGAAAGGGCATGTATATGTCAGACATTGATACATTCTTAGTCCTGTCTTACACTTGGATTTATTAAACATAACAAGTGGTTATAATTTTAGGGGCGGGGGGCCACATGTGGTTTTCACAGGCACCCATCCATTATTAGTTTCATGTTACACTGTGAAAGCCTCCTACTAGAAGCATATAATTGTGCAACTTAAATTGTGGAGGATCAACATGCTTTACATCTTGCTATTATATTATTTTGGCTTCTACAGTGCTATTTTTTTACGCTTTATTTTCTGTTTGAAAGTTACCATACCTGTGACAACTGCTTTTTAAGGGATGGGATGAAATGAGATGTGATGTTATTTCAACACCTCCTGTAGCACTATTAGAGGAGACAAGTTTAACTACATGCTCATGTTGTATCCATAGAAGAGATTGCTCTTTATACCAATTCTAAAGCTAAAGCTAGATGAGAGATTTGTAACCAATCACAGACAATCACTGACTCTCTGTCACCCACATCACTTTGGTCTGGCATCTTGCTTCCTGCACCTACTGACGTGACTGCACATACTGGTGTGAATTTCCCTGCTGTTTTACAGATTTGTGTTTAGTGTCATTATAAAATTTATTCAACATCAGTCTTGCTTCATAATTAACACAGCAAGTAGGTACAGGGTGACAAAGGAACTGACACACTTTCAAATCCATACATATTAAGAACACCACAAAAGTCCATTTCTCACTGGAAATAATTGAACACATTAGAATTATTCTCTTACATTGTTTCCATAAACTGGCAGTGACTTTACAATTGAATTTGAATTCACAGCTGTTGGCAGACAGAATGTGTTAAAGAATGCCAGGCACAGTAAAGGTGACAGGGAAAGAGAAGCTTGATCCTTGCAAAAGTGTTCACAGAACATTCTCTCGTTGGGTATGCCAAACAATTCTACCTGGAAAAACCTGGGAAAAAAACCACAAAACAAGTCTAAAAATAAGTACATCTCCCACTGGGAGTAACTTGTGAGAATTAAGTGTTTCCTGCATTCAAAATAACTTCACCTTAAAACAGGATTGAACAGTATCTTTAGGTTAAAAGTTTTAAATGAGCTGAGCTAACATACCACAAACAAGAAATTGGTTAAATTCAATGCACTTGTTTGATTCCATCCTTGAAGAAAATGAACAATAATACCAACTTGTTTGCATCACCCCTTTGTTTTTGCCAACACAGTTCCATTTCTCTGTACATGCTATGGAAAGGGATGCCAAGTAGATAACATATGAACTTAGTTCTCAAATATTTAATGGGGTTGGCTGGAAGTTCTTCAGTTCCTTTCAGGCACCTTAAACAACAATCACATCTCACTCTACTCCCTACCACCTGGAGAATGTTTCTAAGATACAGAGTCTTTGTTACCCACTGCTGAGCTCCCTCCACTTGTGACCAAATTACGGAGCAGTTTGCGTCGACCAGCTTGGTAGTCCTCCTCGTCAACATTGACTAACAGTTTTATAGCCTCGTGGCCTACAGCCTGTTTTAGGGAATCTGTGATAAAGACCCCTTTGAGGGCCTCTAACAATGATCCATTGATGTAGTCCCTCCAAAAGGCATCCAAGTAGGTGAGCTCAGAAAATTTGATGTCACAGATGATGGAGCCCAAGTCTCGCGATTTTAGGATAGTGTTGGCCTGGTTGAAGCGCTCAAATTGCCGCTCCACTGCCTCTTGCTTGTTGGAGAAGACGTTGCCCTGAAGTGCAGATTCATGCTGGCAGTACTCAGCACGAACTCGTAGACGAATATCTGAAAGGATTGAACAAAAACACAAAAAACAAGAGACTGTCAAAGTATTCTGGGCAACTTCTTTGTCATTAATTGTCTTGTAAATGTTGTACAAGATAATGATTATTTCAATCATTACAGTGTTAAAACAAACAAACAACAGAAGATATGCTTCAAACTCACACATCGCTTCTATAATATACCCTTCCTGATATTCCAAATAAAGCAACACTCCTAAAAGCAGCAGTCATATCAACTACAAATTACCACATGCTTTTTTCTGTTCAGTGCAATTTGTAGTAAATTGAGAGCTACAGAGCTCATAAACCACATGTGTAGTTTATTTAGGGGCGATTGTGGCTCAAGAGTTGGGAGTTCGCCTTGTAATCGGAAGGTTGCCGGTTCGAGCCCGGCTCGGACAGTCTCGGTCGTTGTGTCCTTGGGCAAGACACTTCACCCGTTGCCTACAGGTGGTGGTCAGAGGGCCCGGTGGCGCCAGTGTCCGGCAGCCT